>NC_084708.1:1508750-1817500 GCF_033807575.1 Cydia pomonella
CAACAGGCGTGCAAACATGTACTTATTATATTCAATCGCGTATGTCTTGAAGCATTTTATGGAAACTCATTTGAAAGCGCCATCTCTGATTTCATCCCCAACCTAAGTATGTATGTGTGCGCAGAATGCGACATATGCATCCGTACGTGTACTTTCGTCCTTGATAATATTGGGTCTACTCGGTCGGTTTAGAAGTATTTTTTTTGTTTGGTCTCATGTAACAAAATTGGTTACAAGAAATCGAACAAAAAAATTACTTGTAAACCTCCCAAGTAGACCTAATACTATACATGTAGAGGTTTTAATAGAATGAAAAGAGAATTAAAAAAAAACATAATAGTAACGTAAGTATGTTTATTGCTTTTAATTTGGTATACAATAAGATAGTAATAGAGTAGGTGTAAGTACTTGCAGCTTCTAAGTCTTTGAAAATGTTCTTCTTTTTAGCCTTGTTTATCTTTATGCACGAAGCTGCATTAGCCCATGGACCTAGAATACTAAGGACGTAGTTTCGCTAAAACACAAATAGGATTCCATCATCCACCAATTTTCTAGTATTTACGCGTGACACACTCACATTGACAGTTATCTCTATGGCCTCGTCCACCAATCTGCCGTCAGTCGAATTGAGATGTCAGTGCATTAATTGCTCGAAGAAAAAAAATTACTACGCCGGCATCCGTGGTCAAATGTTGCAAAAATTATACCGATCAAAAGAAAAAAAGAGACAGGATAAATTTTTATACATAAGTTAACCAATTATCACATTATCTTTCGTAAAATACGATATTAATCCATGAAGTTGTACCTAAAGTGGCGGGCGGTCTTACTTTTTTTGCCATACTCCTTAACCTTAACCTTATCCTCGAGCTAGAAAAGTGTTCGTACCAAACTAGAGAAAATGTACTCAATCCGCCTAGGTATACATTCGTGACACGCCACACATTGGATCCTTCCGCCATTGCAGTGTCACAGCTGGTCGTCAGTAGCGCGGCCTCTGTCAAATTGTTCCTCTATGCATTAGCCTCGTTTTCTGTGACTTATAGGTATCTCAGTTTGACAGTACGCTTTCGTGTTCACACTGAATTGCAAGGTTCTCAACTTCCTCCTTTGACATTGTCAGCTAACTGGACTTGAATTCAAGATATTCCGAAGGTAGTGTCAAGTATCTTGCACATTAGGAGAATTTGGGGTAGAACGGGGTGGGGCTCTGTAGCTCCGTAAGCAGTTCGCTCCAGATTTTCTCCAAAATTGATAGGTACATGAGTAATTATATCGTGATTCGGGTCTTTCTTCTAGTTGATAAATTTCACGTACTTTTACTCAGCTAACAATTCAAAATTAATAGAGAAAATAATCTCTTAAATCTGTTTACGACATTTATTTATTTTTGATTGACAGCCGGAGGATTCCCGACAGCCGGAGGCTGGAGGGAATTAAAGACCCGAGTTTGCAATATTCTTACCCACGGAGTTACACATAATGTTTTTCATCACACTTGCGAAGAAAAAACTAAATTTTAAGCGAAATAATTCTTAAATATAGTGACATATCAATCATTCGTCCGCCATTTTGTAATTTCTTGGCAGGTGAGGCATCAAAGGCACAGACCTATTCGGTATTCAGCCATGATTGAAAATTATGAAAAAATATTTTAAACGGGTGTTTAATTAATCAAATGAAATCATTTTAAACATAAACAAACATATTAAATTATAAACGTCAGTATTTTAATAGTAAAACTCATTTATGCTACTTGGTTTGTATGAATAAATGACATAATAAAAAAAAGCTATAACTCCCTAGGGCTAAGCTAAGCTATAACCCTTCATGGGCGAATCCTACTCGCACATGGCCGCTTTTTTATTGTTGTTCTGCACTGCCCAATAGCTTATTTCTTGCCACCGATTCGCTATCTGAAGGTTGTCAGGAAGAGATCGCTTTATAGCGTTAAGTCCGCCTATTGTTACCTACTCATTTAAGTCTTGTCTTTGTTTGTAATATGAACTTTTCTCTAGTAGTGCACGATAAAGAATTTTATTATTATTATCTTTATTTCTCTTTCTTCTTAGGTTATGTTTTTTACAATATTTATGGATATAAAAGTAAAATATAAAAATACATCAAAAAATACTATACAAAACACATATAAACACATTGTAAAAAACTTAACCTAGTGTGCCGCCAGCAGCGGGGCAGGGCCCAAGCTGCCGGTGGTCAGGGCTGCAGAGAGAGGAACCGCCGCACTATCCGCGCCGTGTCCAAGATCAGAAATCATGTTCAATTTTGATAGGACAGACTATCGCTGATGTTCAATCCCGTAACTAGTTTTTTATTGCCAATACTTTTACAATGCTCACCCAACAACCTATGGTGCTATTATTGTGCAATATGACAAACTTGGTAACGTATTCTCCGCCATTTATTTTTCCCATTTGCGCCGCTGCATATTTCATGGCATTAATGTCAATATCATTAACCAAATAATTCCCTTTCCTTATTCTGCATCCAGTAGGCGAGATACCGAAAACTTGGAACAATATTCTGATGAAAGGGCTTGTACAAGTCAAATCTTTCATTGTTGCTATCGTCTCGATTTCACCCACAGCTGTTTTTCTTCCAACAATAAGTGTTACTGCGAGGTCCGACATTGAAAAGTCCTTCTCCACTGTCAAATTAAATTTGAGACGATTATTATAAATGCCTTTGTAGACTTCTAAATCGAGTAAATAGGGTACTTCTTTGGCATACGGGAATTCTGGATTTGTACAGTTTTCGATACTGATGAGGTTGGCTTTATATTTACAGGAACAATATAAGATATTTGAATATATTAAGATTAGCAAATATTTCATGGTCTCGTATTTCGTTACAACAAACACGAATGGATTGTATTGAAAGTATTGTTGCAATGGCATATGCATCATTACACCAACATGTTGGTATGGAACAATTTATTAAACATTAGTTCTATAATTTTAGTAATTATTGTCATTAACTATTATTATGATACACGCATCGCAATATATGCAATATATAAATTATAGGTTATTACTTAGTCCTAATTACGGTGCCGTAGGTTCTGTAAATAGAGGTTTTGAAAAATCGTAAGCTTTTTACAAGGTTTTATTTCACCTGTCCCGTTGTCCGTCGATCTGTAATCTAATCTTGCAAGTTAAATTTGACCCACTTCCCGGTTCCCGACGAAACTGCAGCATACATATTTAAGTCGGATGACAATATTATGGTACCATCGAGCTGGTCTGTTGATGAAGGAGGTGGCCATAGAAACTCCACAACCTTTTAGTGTTTGGAGTTGTTAGAACTGTCTCGATGAATTTCATACGGTCCGGATTGCAAACCCTAACCTAATCCCACGGGTTTTTAACGGGGCAATGGGGTCTATGATTTCTTGCTGCATTTTAGTTTATTCTAAGCATAGATGCTCCATCTCCTTTTACATGGTCGACTGGTAGCTCTCAAGGTCGTTTTGTAACCGTGTGTATACTTGCTTTCAATGTATTGATCTTCATGTCTGGTCTAATCGTAAGTCTTTAATGACTGTGGCCAAGACGTTATCGCATCCAAATGGTCACAATCCGGCTGCTTGCGTTTTCTCTGTGTGATATTTCCACTGTGATCTTGAGCGCAGGTCAGATCTGATTCCAAGGCATATTGTTTGGTACGGCTGTTCATTTTCATTAATACTATTAATTACGCATGTTACTGAATTACTGAATGTTATTTCTTGCTGAAAGGTAGCGAATCCCACGACAACGCCTGGTTCCAAGATCTAGCCCGATAACGCGCAATGAGGCACAATCCTCCAGACCGCCTGTTGTTTACCTCTACATTTAATTTGTTTATTTTTCTTGTATCTTTTTCTATCCATCTATCTTTCCTCCAGAACAGTTTTGAATGATTAACGGTTAGTTTCACTGGACTTAAATCGACCGGGATATAAACCGTGATATTACCTTTTATATTGTTTTCGAGCTCCCGATATTTCGACGCAGTTACGTGCACCTTGTTCACGGGTAACTGGAGATAGCGGGTGGGTGTCAAAGTTGTGTGGACCGCGCTCGGTCTACCCTCATTCGTGCGCGTCGGCTGCGTTCGCTTTCAACGCCAAACGCGACCAATGGTAACGTTGAAAGCAAGTCCTAAGTCTAATCTTCCAAAAGTTACTGGCCCCCTACTTCAGTCACAAATGGCTCAACAATTAAAATCCATGACTGTACAGTAACGAGAGACATTGTCCCTCGCGCAAAGATGCTGGTTAAATCATCTGTCAGGATGTTAAAGGAATTAATAGGAAAATCATTCTGTTCGCATCACCTATTCGGAAAAGGGCTGTTTGTTCCCCGCTAGGAGGGGTTAAACTGGCATTTTTCTGATCTAAGACATTTTTTTTTTCATAGGTGATGTGAAGAGCAGTATTTGTCTTATGGTAGCAAAATTATTTCCTCCTTAGGTGTTAACTCTTGAATCTCTCACTACGCTGGGGATGTGGGGATCCAATTTCAATTATCGATTTACATTTAGAGGTTTGGGACATATGTTGATGCTTCCTTTCGCTTATGCATCTGAATGTCACAAAATAAATAAATAAAATAAATAAATATTACACACACATGACATTATTACACAAATTGACTAAGTCCCACAGTAAGCTCAATAAGGCTTGTGTTGAGGGTACTCAGACAACGATATATATAATATATAAATATTTATAAATACTTAAATACATAGAAAACACCCATGACTCAGGAACAAATATCCATGCTCATCACACGAATAAATGCCCTTACCAGGATTTGAACCCGGGACCATCAGCTTCGTAGGCAGGGTCACTACCCACTAGGCCAAACCGGTCGTCAAAATATACTTTAAAAACTTAAATTAAATGAGGTCGATCCTCATGGGTGTATCAATCAATCAATCAATATCTTTATTGCTTACTGTTACATAGGAACATAGCTTAGGTACATAAATTGCTATACATATGGATCTATAATATTTATACTTATACTCGTATGGATGTGCAAGGTATAGCGAAAGCAAGCTACCTTCCGTACTAGTTTATACTGTATTACGGCAGATAATGTGAGTATGAAAACTTAATGTGAATAAAATTTAGTAGTGTAGAATTACAAATGCAATATTTTATTTCAAAAATACCATAAAAGATAATGCACCCAAAGCAATTAACCAAAACTTAATTCATTCGTGCAAAAAAGTGTCATACTATTTTAACTAAAATAAAATTAATACCACTCTGACATACTCTACCCAAAATGTTTTTCTTAAGAAAATATCCTCAAAATATGAAGATCACTACCGAAGTTAGCATGAACTAAAATAGAAACCTTAAAAAACCCCTTTTACGCATTTTGTATACCTCCATATGCTATAAAAAAAGAATATAATTGTACTACATAATAATTGTACTACCACCAAAGGCGGTTCTCTGATGGTAGTAGGGTACTATCTACGTCCGTTAACCAACCACCTATAGTCTGTTCTTTTATTTCGTAGACTAAAATGACAACCACAAATGTCAAACGCAGAAATAATGTGACCAGCTTAAAACAAATAGTGCTGATCTTTGATTTCGGTTTGTGAATAACCGATAAATAATAAATTAATTTTAGATCCAAAATAAACAATTAATGAAATCTACTTACTACATGATTGGAAGTAAACAATGAATAAAATCTACTCACTACTAATGCACTCAAACATTTCAAAATTACATTATGAGCTTCAAGGCGACTGTTAATTTTACAATAAAATAAATGCCTCAAAATGGTGTTACATGCCTATATAAGTAACTCCCAATAGTTTATTTTCGGTTAGTACCGGTTGTAGCACATCACTATTTATAAGACGTAAAAAACTAGCAACACATGAAATGTCATTTTAGTCTACGGGATAAAAAAATAGACTATAATGTGCCTACTATTTTTTTTATACAGGGTGATTCAGGAGTCGTGAGCAGGATCAAGCTTGAGCATTCAGTAAGTTATAAGCAACTGTTTCGTACCAGTATTTGTGAGATTAACGTTCTTTTATTTTTTACTGTTCAAAAAAAATGTTTTAATTTATTTACGCCATGTATGGTCACCCTCTTTGTTTTATCCATAACAAGTGACAAATTGAATGTCATCGGAGTCTGGTTACTTTTGAAAAATCGTATCTCTCTCAAGTGTGACATTTTGTTTTCTTCATAATCAAACTGCTGTCATTCATAACGGTTAAAGAGGTTTTATCTTTCTTAATTAAGTGTTGTAGGGTGTCCATGATTGTAGATTATCAAATTTGTCCTTCCCAAAAAGTTAAATAACAGAAATAAAGCGAGATTGTTTTACTTAAATATGATGATGAACGGTTCATTATCATTTACTGATTGTGTATGCTTAGTCCTGCTCACGTCTCATGAATCACCCTGTATATTCCTCAATACAAAATGTCTTATTCACCGTATACTTTCCCTGGGGCAGGATGTTTAAAAACCGTGGCATATATTTTACAAAAGCAAAAAACGTTGATAACCTTATATAATCTACACAAAGTTTTGTACAAAAAAAAACATACTTAGTTCACTTTTACAAAATAATTCCCTATTTTGAGTTTGCATGCAATAACAGGAACACCCAAAAATGTATACCACATTTTGAGAAAAGGGTTTGTACAAGTTAACTTTCTGAGTGTTGCTTTCCATTCGATATCGATACCCGTGGCTGATTTTTTGCCCATCCGAACTGATGCTTCGAAATACGCAATTGATATGTCATTCTCCACTGTCAAATTGAATTGTACACGGTTATTATACACACCTTTGTATACCGCAAAATCTAGATAATAGGGTATTTCTTTGGCATACAGAAAGTCTGGATTTTTCAAATTCTTTTGAACATATTATTAATATAACAGGTAACATCTACATTGTGTTTTTAATTCGATTCAATGATTACGTTATTATTCTAATCTTACAGATGTTATTTCAGATGTTTCTTGGCCTCAAACCTAAAATTTATTTCAATTCAATTCAAACTCTGTTTTTGAAACTTTATTAAATCTACTTTTAAGAGGGTAAAAAAGGGGTTGAATATTTGGAATCGTCATCGTCGTATCGGTAGTCTTGCGGTTTCTATGTCTGAATTAGTATCACTGTAAATTGTATTTAATCCACAAAATAATCCAAAAAATGTTTAAAAAAAATAATTTAGTATTAACTTTGTTGTATAAATAAAGATACTTAACGGTAAATTAACACCGTTCTCTATGCAGGTGATGTTGATTTTGTATTGGTTACGAAAGCAATAGTGAAAGTATGTTAAGATTAACAAATAGTTCATGTATAATATAATATTTTTGTTAGTACAATACATTTTTAAACAGGGAGCTAAATAATTCTAACAAACCATAATACAATTAGGTTATGTTCGTTTATCAGAGAGTTCCTATAGTATGGCTACGTGACAATCGATGTTACACTCTCATCGTGGTTTCAGTAATTCATTTCGACTTCTTCTTCTTTAAGTGCTTTCTCCATCCCGGAGGTTGGCGACCTTATGTCTATATGCCATTCTATCTGAAGTCATGCGAATTAGTTTCTCTGTACTGCCCACGTCCAACCAGTCTCTTATGTTCTTTGTCCATGTCCATTTCGACTTAAATGTCATTAAATGTCCTGAATGTAAGCACCTATTTACTTGACAGATCTTTTAATTAATCTTACATTTAGGTACCATCATCGAAAGAAGTTACAATGTTGAGATCATGAAGATGTATAATGAAGCCTCGTGAACATTTGCTACTGCCCCGTTGGTAGATTAAGGAACGGTTGGAGAACGGAACGAAAATATGTAGAAAAATGAAATGTTCAGTCTATTCTTCCAGGGAATTCGTGAAATCACAGATAACAGAAATTCAAAGTCTAGTTACTAGACACATTCAAAGAAACCTAAATGTATTTTATATGAAAAAAAAGTTGATGAATGTTGAATCTTGGTCGTAGGTATCATGTTCAATTTTGATGTTCAATCCCGTAACTAGTTTTTTATTGCCACTACTTTTACAATGGTCTCCCAACAACCTAATGTGCTGTTATTGCGCAATATGACAAACTTGGTGACGTATTCTCCACCATATACTTTTCTCATTTGCCACGTTGGATATTCCAACGCATTTACGTCAATATCCTTAACCAAATAATTCCCTTTCCTTATTATGCATCCAAGAGGTGAAATACCGAAAAATTGAAACCATATTTTCATGAAAGGTCTTGTACAAGTCAAATGTTTCAATGTTGCTGTCGTCTCGATGTCACCTGCGGCTGTTTTCCTTCCAACAATAAGTGTTATATCAAAGTCCGATATTGAAAAGTCCTTCTGCGCTGTCAAATTAAATTTGAGACGATTATTATATATGCCTTTGTAGACTTCTAAATCAATTAAATAGGGTACTTCTTTGGCGTACGGAAATTCTGGATTTGTGCAGTTTTCGATACTGATGAGGTTGGCTTGATATCTTTTACGAGAACAATATAAAATATTTAAATTTATGATGACATTTATTAAGATTAGCAAGTATTTCATGATCTCGTATTTTTTTAGCAACAAACACGAACGGATCGTAATAAAAGGTGTGTTATAATGACAGTTTCATCATTACACCAATGTTAAAATGGAACGATTTATTAGACATTAGTTCTATAATTTTAATCATTATTGTCATTAAGTCTTTCAAATCATTATATATTTGTTATGATAGACACAGAAACATGATTGCTATTGAAATAATATGGCCTGATTCGTAACGAATTCGCTAAATTCAGAGTGTTTTTTCTTGAATATTTTGTAGCCTACGTTTTATAGGTATACATCACCATTGGAATAGCCAGAATCACGAAATTATTATTTATTATTATAATAATATTTTTATCTAATTCTCGCATAATAAAATAAAAATTAAAGGGGTCGCCGAAAATAGCTCGCCGCTAAATTGCCGTCGAAAGAAAAAAAAGTTGCTCATCTGCATTCTGTAATCAAATCTTGCAAGAAATTTGACTCACTTCTCGGTTTCCGATGAAGCTGAAAATTTACATACGTACGTTCATAACGACATACAATAACAATGCTATCTTGTTGTATCGTAGGAGTGGTGGCTATAGGAACTTCTGTTATAAAACAAAGCAACCTAAAGGTCTTCGCACACTATACCAATTCCACACCAACTCAACTCACTTTTGGTTCACCTTAGTGGACGACGAGTGGACGACGCGTAGACCACCCGACAGTTCTAAATTTTAAACATTGTACTATAGGACATACAAGATAAGGCTTTAATTTCAATATTTAATTTTGAGTCGAGTGGCTGTTGAGTTGTAACAATGTGCTAAGACCTTAATTGTGTTTGGGGTTGTTAGAACTATCTCGATGATTAGGTTGCCTATAGAAAGAAAAGTACAGTCAGCGGTACTAGTACTAAAATTTTTTGCCATAAACTTATTGACCGAGCGTTAGCGAAAGTCTCCGTTTCAGCTTGGCCAAAAATGCTTTCGTACTTGTATATCCGGATATTCTCTTCAACAGGTCGCAGTTCTCAAACGATGTTCGTGAAATTTTTAAATAAATTTTTGCAGAAAATTCATTTTTGTTACACGCTTTTATCGCTGACTGTACTTTTTTTTGACAGGCGATTAATACTCATCAAGCTAATTTTAAAAACCCCAAACACAATTAGGTTGCGTTATATTGGATATACGCAGAACTTGATGTAGAAATTTTTCTTTACTAAAAAAAAAATACAAAAATACAAAAAAAAAAATAATAATACATCAAGCCCTAGCTAACAGAAAAGTAAGCATATTTATTAAATATAATAACTGTAGCGTAAACACAAACGAAGAAAAACGCGCATAAAGTTTGTATGGAAAGAGGGTAGGGACCCTTCGCCTTAAGCGCGCGGTTGTTTATGCGATACTTAATCGCTTCTTTAAACATAATAATTTATTTACCAAATCGTCTTCCTCGCGTTGTCCTGGCATTTTGCCACGGCTCATGGGAGCCTGGGGTCCGCTTGACAACTAATCCTCAGAATTTGCAGAGACACTAGTTTTACGAAAGCGACTGCCATCTGATCTTCTAACCCGGAGGGCCTAGTTTATACCGTCTGGGTTGGTCAGATGGCAGTCGCTTTCTTAAAAACTAGTGCCTACGCCAATTCTGGGGATTAGTTGTCAAGCGCACCCAGGCTCCCATGAGCCGTGGCAAAATGCCGGGACAACGCGAGGAAGAAGAGGGCTTTGGGACATATTTTGATGTCTCCTTCTAAATATCACAAAATATAATATTTTAAAATCTTTCGCAATTCGTCAAACGCGCATTAAAACGCATATTTTATATTCATAGTATGTATAAGGAATACCGCCGGAAAAAATACCAGCAGAGACGACCCAGGGCGGACGACTCTGCGCGCAATCGTCTTAAAGGACGGACGTTGCCGGTCGCGTTCACGAGCCTTGTGCCGTGTCGTCTCACGCGCCGGTTCGATTTCAAGTAATATAGTTTAATCGGCAGTGTTCGCCGTGGACAATTTATTTTTTTTAAATACTTAATTCGCAGTAATGAGCTACCTAACGTACTAGTCAAATAACGTATTTTCCGTTGTGCACCCCGGTCAAGGGGTGCATTTGTATGGCGTAAACCTACGGCGGCGGCAGGAGGGACCTGCTGATCCGGCCGCAGAGTAGGAAGCCAGCCAGAGTCTTCCTCGATTCACCCACCAGCTGACCTCGGCGCTTCCCGAGACGTCCCGACGACCGACCCGGGCCCTGCTCGTTCACCTTGCCACGTCAGGGGAGTACCCTACAACGTCAGTGAAACCAGACAGGCTTATTGATAACCTAACGGACCTTACCACGACCTCCGCTCAGTTTTTTTTCATTATATTTTTTTTTTTAATATAATTAGTAATTTGTAAGCGTTGGTGTTTATTTCGAAATTTCCCACACCCAATAACCGCTTCATTGGCACAAGGACAGATAAGGACAGCCGACCCCAAGTAAATGGATTAGAGTAGGAAGAAGAAGAGTAGGTATATTATATGTAAGGAGTATGCTTGTTAATTGCGCGAAACGCGTCCGCGCAAGTTGTTAGGGTATCCCCAGGCTCGGCTTGGCTCGGCTCGACCGACGCCATACGACGAGATGTCATTTTCACTCTTATTGCATTGACATAAAGCCTTTTCCTATCAGATTTTGAATTTGCTTACTAATACTTACTTCCAACTTTTTAATTTGTAGAATTGGAATATTTTAATTTTGTTTCTATTTACTCAGAATCATGAGCTAGTTTCATTTTTACTAAGAAAAACAAGTAGCCCCCAACTATTTTGATCCATTTGGTTCAATAACAAATTTTGGTGACACTATTTTTTTCGTTTTAGGATCTAAAGGGCTCGTGATTCCGAGTGGATATATTTTAATATAATTATCTAACAAATCCAAAATCTAAATTGCAAGTTGGGGTACAACTTTAAATAGACATGCCCTGATAGGTGTGAGAAGAAGAAGACCCTAAATCAGGTCACAGTGTTGTACGCATAAAACAGAGTTGTAGAGTTTTTAACGTAGGAGAATAAACAATGACCCGGTTTTGGGACGCAGACGCGACGCATTCCGTAGATCGCATGCGTCTAACGTTGCGATTACCGCAGAAAACAACAGAGCGTTGTAAAATAAAAGAAGTTGATCTTGATGGGTGAATGCAAACTTAATGTGAATAAAATTTATTAGTGTAGAATTTCAAATGCAATATTTATTTCAAAAACAGTTGCCTTAAAAGAAAATGCACACAAAACAATAAACCAAAACTTCAATAATTCGTGCAAAAAGATGTCACAATATTTTAACTAAAATTAAATAAATACCACTCTGACATACTTGGCCCCAGATATATCTTAAGAAAACTGAAGTGAGCATGAACTAAAATAGAAACCTTAAAAACCTCTTTTTACGCATTTTGTACCTTCATATGCTATAAAAATAGACGGTTTCTTGTTTCTTATTAAATTTTGATAATTATTCTACCATCAACGGCGGTTTTTTGATGGTAGTACATCAATGTGCGTCACCCAACAACCTAGTGTACTATTTTTCTGATACATTTCAACATACGAAATGTATTCGCCGTACACTTTCCCTGGGGTACGATGTTTAAAAACCATGGCATTAACGTCTATATCCTTCACAAAATAATTTCCTTTCTTCAGTTTGCATGCAATAACGGGAACACCGAAAAATTGAAACCACATTTTGATAAATGGGTTTGTACAAGTCAACTTCTTCAATGTTGCTTTCCATTCGATACCCGTGGCTGTTTTTTTGCCCACCCGAACTGATGCTTCTAAATCCGCAATTGAAATGTCTTCCTCCAATGTCAAATTGAATCGTACACGATTATTATATAAACCTTTGTATACCGCGAAATCAAGATAATAGGGTATTTCTTTGGTATACGGAAAGGCTGGATTTTTGCAGTCCTCTATACTGATGACGTTGGCTTCATATTTTTTACAGGAACTATATAAAATATGTAAACATATTAAGAGCAACAAATATTTCATGTTGCCTACTCGTATTTTTATAAGTAAACACAAACGAATTGTATTAAACGTCGTGTCACAATGATACAAAGATATAATATACAGCGATTTATTAGACATTCATTATATCATGGAATTCATCAAGCAATTTTAATACTATTAATTTTACATTACCATATCTGCATTGTGTTTTTAATTCGATTCAATGATTATGTCATAAACATTTTATTTATACATCATATTTACTATCTAAAATTAATATCGGAAGCTGACAATAATTTTGCGATTAAGGTATTTTTTCGTGAAAATATATATGAGAATAACACGGTTTCTGACGAACGAATAATTGACCGAATAGGCATTCAGGCGAAAACCACGGCAAAATTCATCATCGTTATCATAATTTTAGCTTCCTATTGCCTACTGCTGAGCTTCTTGTACGCTATTTATCCCAGTCCTGGGCTGGTCTGATCCAGAAGTGCCCTGCGATCTTACGAATGTCGTCCACTTAACGAGCTAACAGACGCCTGTCGTTTTTTCATCCAGTTCTTTCAAGCGGCCATCAATCCATTAAAATTAGCTTTAATCACTTAGAGTCAGCCCTTCATGTACGTTTTCACCACAACTATCTACTTTGTGTCGTTACTGCGTCTACATTATTAGCTTTAAAGAGTTTTTCGATACTGCTCTTCCATGTGGCGGCTGGTCGGCAGAGGCATCGCTTCATTTCCGCAACAACAATCATCAACAATACAATACAATACAAATCCTCTTTATTCCACCGAAAAATATAATACATGAAGATAGAGGTAAACAACAGGCGGCCTTATCGCTACAGAGCGATCTCTTCCAACGCTTCTTCTTCTCTAGATGTACGCGGCGCGGCGAGACTGTTTTGGACGACAGCAGTACATGATGGCTTGCCGCACCGCCCGCCATCCGCCCACCGCCACGCTCGCTGTGCCGCGCGCCGGGTTCGTCCAGTCCGCGGCAGCGTTATACATATGGAAGGTAGAGGCAAGGAACAGAATCTCCATATACCAAGAAGTGTCCGACAAACATAGGTGGTGCTACAATACCTAGAATACTTGAGAAAAAAATCTAATCATAGACAGCGTACTTCACTCCGTCAATAACGCCTAGGTTCTTAGCTACTCTAGCGCTACTCTGGAGAGATTTGGAACTATTATTTATAGCTGACAGCTGGACACTTTTGCAACAATTCTGCCTAAGGAGTTTCTGTTCCTTGCCTCTACCTTCCATAGTTATACATAAACGCCTGTCAAGACTCAAGTCTAACAAGACTTTGATAATATTTTGTCCATGTCTGTCATTTTGACATTTGTGTTTGTGAGAAAGGGACAATATTTAACAAAGGTTTTCATGAAAAAGGGGGTTAATCTATAGATAATTTACCCAGGAAATTATTTGAGAAGCAATTTTAAATTAGTCTCGTGATCGTATTCGTAAATGACATTTGCACTTCTTACCCTGCTAACTGGAACTGGTTATTTTTTTTCACGTTTTTTTTTATACCACGACGGTGGCAAGCAAGCATACGGCCCGCCTGATGGTAAGCAGTCACCGTAGCCTATGGACGCCTGCAACTCCAGAGGTGTTACATGCGCGTTGCCGACCCTTTAAAAATCTGTACACTCCTTTTTTAAAGAACCTCATACTGTAGACCCTCGGGAAAACCTCGGCAGGTAGCTCATTCCACAACCGGAGCGTGCGCGGGAGGAAGTTCCTCTTAAACCGCACAGTGCGTGACCATTAAGGTTCTAGGGTGTGAGGATGAACACCCTGCCGACGGCGGGCGGTGCGGTGATAGAAAGTAGCCGTGGGCATCATGTCAAACAATTCTTCAGAGCACAGCCTATTGTACAAGCTGTAAAACACACATAAGGAGGCAAAGTCTCTCCTTAGACTTAAAGGTTCAATACCGCTTGTGAGTTTGACAAACATTTGTTTCGCTCACATAAAAAATGTAAATGCTTTAATGATTAACTCTATCCAGTGCAGGGTTCCGTAGTTATCATTCTGTCTGAATAGGCTAAACGCGGGGCTATTATGGTATTTTTCAAATGAGAAGGGTAGGCTGACACATGTCAAAAAGTGATTATAGGGTTGTGGCAATTCAAATTAGAAACGATTTTGTACGATGTTCGATTAAATCTGCAAAGGGCATATTGGAAGCGTGCACGACTGTCACGCAACCTAGTGTCCGCAAGTCTAGGGGAAAACGTCAATTCACTACATCTTATAAAACTACTCCAAAACTAAAAACTACTGAACGGATCTTTCATCTATCAATAGAGTGATTCTTGAGGAAGGCTTAAGTATATAACTTGTTAAGGTTTTGTGTAAATTGTTTGAAATATAACGATGTTGTCGGAAAAAATCACGCTGGCTAGGAGCTTTAATCGAAAACGCTGCCTAATCCGTTTGAGCTATAACAACACAATGTATGGTGGGGTTGTTTCTCATTCATAGGTCTACAAAAAAGTCCGCGATGTTAAATGTCTATCTTTTAAGGATAACTTACTATATCCATTCTTAACTTCTAGAAAAAGATCACGTAATATGTGGCATTTGCAAAGCTATTTACATGGATACATTATTAACAATTATCAAAATAAATACGTTAGTTTTATTAAGCATTTCATACAGATTACAATGATCCCTTACACCATACAATTTAAATGAATATTTCAGGAGTAATCGTAAATCAAAGTTTCATTTCGAGCCATATAATTGTACGAAATGTTAAAGACGCTATCCGCAGTTAGTTAAAATTTTTACCACCTTATGCGCTGGGATCGCTTTACTTACCCCCACCATGCACTTCGCACGGTCCCAATAATCGATTAAATTGGTGATGGTTTATATTTTTAAGTAAACATACCTTCACAATTGGACGCGACTGAAACGATTTGACACGAGCGGGATTGATTCGGTCGATAACTCAACGATATGAACAATATTCTAACTTATCTTTTTATTTTCATTACATAATAGTATATAATTTGATGATTTGTATCTATAATGAGATTTTCTAAGCTACGAAGAATTTTTTTGGCCTATTAGGATTCCAGTTATTTTCGTTAAAAATGGATTGGTCTGAAACATCAACGGCATGGAATGAAAAAAACCGGACAAGTGTGAGTCGGACTCGCCCACCGAGGGTTCCGTACTTTTTAGTATTTGCTGTTATAGCGGCAACAGAAATACATCATCTGTGAATATTTCAACTGTCTAGCTATCACGGTTCATGAGATACAGCCTGGTGACAGACGGACGGACGGACAGCGGAGTCTTAGTAATAGGGTTCCGTTTTACCCTTTGGGTACGAAACCCTAAAAATTTAAATGTCAGCCTACCCTTCCAATTTGAAAAAGACTATAGTAAGTATCATGTACATTACAAGCATAAGGGAGTATATACATTCGCAGCGCTATGTACGTTTTTTTACTAAGAAAATAAGACTTTTTGCAATAACTCAAAAATTACTGAACTGATCATGTTTGCTATAGTTTTAATTGAAAGTATTTATTTTACGATTAAACTCTTAATTTACGATATTTTTATATGTTTTGGACCCATGTTTTAAATGGTTTAATAGAGGGCGCGGGACATATTTATTTCTTTCGCAGCGATTATTTCCGAAAATTAACTCGAAAAATGGTTATTGGAGACCATCATTCGTTTTGAAAGACCTATCCAACGATACCACATACTATTGGGTTAACGCGATTTTTTTTTTAAAGACAACATTTTTTAAGGGATTACCCTAAATTTGTATTTTACCGTTCTGTCGTCATGCATGATTTATATATCCATGCCAAATTGTAGCTTTCTAGCACTAACGATCACAGAATATTACAATGAGAGACCTTATTACTATTTTTGTGAGACAGACGGAGATGGCGAGACTATACCCTTATAGTCTCGCCATCTCCGTCTGTCTCACAAAAATAGTAATAAGGTCTCTCATTGTAATATTCTGTGATCGTTAGTGCTAGAAAGCTACAATTTGGCATGGATATATAAATCATGCATGACGACAGAACGGTAAAATACAAATTTAGGGTAATCCCTTAAAAAATGTTGTCTTTAAAAAAAAATTCTTAGTTGACTATGGAACCCTAAAAAGCTGTGGAAGTATAAAAAGCTTCTTGCCTCAATAGTTAAATAGTTATTTGTTTTACAAGGGAGCAAAGTTGTCGTTTAACCGCTCGTGCTAATATTGATACCCGAGCAAGCGAAAGATTCCAAAATTCAACTACGAGCGTAGCGAGTGCTTCGAAAAGTGGAATCTTCAGCTTGCAAGGGTTTCAAGGCACGAGGGTTAAACAAACTTTGCCTCCGAGTGAAACACAAAATTTTTCACCGCAACAACGCGAGGAAAATACTAACTATGAAATACCAGAAAAATCAAACCAAATCAAATCCAAATGAACGTAATATAAAATGTATTATTCAAAATCACCATTTAAAAAGTCAATCCCATCAGCGAACATAAGTAAACCACTCAAAATTTGCATCTGATTACGTTGCCCCACATGTGGCCAAATTGCAACTTTCTCATTCATTTTTGAAAAAATACTTTTTAGCAGCTTCTTTTCTACTTATTGAAGATATAAAATAGAATCCACAATGGTTTATATAAATACTTCATTAACAAAGCTAAACGTTAGAATCCACGCCACAATGATCGGTTTTATACCCCATAAATCAACGTATCAAAATAGTAAAGCTTCGAGCTACAGTCAGTTATATTGCCGTGTTGGCGGCCGGCGCACGCGCTGCCCGAAATACATCGATCGGACCCGTTTCGTAATTCCATTTCGTAACCTCTTAACCCTTTGAACCTTCGTAGCTAACCCCACACGTGAATGTGCAGTGATGTGGAACACTCAAATTTAAAACAAACGTGCAACGCAACCTCGACGATAGTAAACAACATTCTCACGCTATGCAGTTCTGAAACTGGGCGAAAATTGTTTAGACCGTGTTAATCGGAAATATTTTGAAATAAATATATCTTGTGGCTTTGTCAGCTGTCCTCGCAAATGCCAATGGCTCCACCATTTTCGAAAATTTATTAGAAAAAATAACATAAATTTTCAAAATATCAGGACAGAATAAATTGAGAAATGAGACTTGTTTAACAGCCGGGAATATGAAATCATTTTTTCCCAAGCTAAAACGGAAACGTCGAATGAATAAAATTCTTGAAGTTTTTTTAGATGCTAGTCAAAAGAAAATCGTATCCCAATAAAGCTTAGTTTTCCTTCTACATTGCAAGGTCAGACGATGGTCTCTTAAAAACAAAAGTATACGCCAATCATTTGTAGATTAGGTAGCCAAGCGAGCTGTTTACAAAATAAAAACGCTAAGGTGTTAGAAATTTAAATTTTAAACTGAAGATTAATCGACCTATCAATCTGTGGACTGCATAGTCGCGTCCTTGTCCCACTGGCGTGCCAGGAGACGCATTTAGACCGGCCTACCCGGCTTGTCCTCCGACAAACTTTCTTCCAACCCCGACCAATCAAAAATAGACCTTCCGACCTCTCTATAAGATTGACAGCGACGACCTACATAAATTGGCGCCCTGTAATTCAGACAAGCTTTCACGTGAATCGGTACATCCGAGTTTCGGCCTTATGGCTTCAAGATTAGGGATTGTTGATGTGATTAGATAGAGTGGTGATAGTGTAAACACACCGGAACGCGGACCTGATTGGTACGCCTTGCACTGACATTTGGCGATTGCTTCTTTTAATTGATACATAGCTGGTGTAACTATTTTATCACTCTCTTTTCTATTAATATAATGAATATATTCAATATTACATTTAGCGCTCTCGAGAAGTTCACGATCTTCCATTGTCATGGCAATAGCTTTTAATAGAACAGGAAGTCCAGTAGCGAACATAGAAATGTGAACTTTCTGATCATGTTCAGTTTGGTGACAATTTCTGTAAATTACTCGAGAATTCAATGAAAACTAGAGGCAAAAAGCAACAATTTTGTTTAACATTCTGTCATATAGGTATAAAAACTATACTGTCATACCATTAAGATTGATTTCAATATAGGTAGTTCCGAAATTTGTACTTAAGGCGCAGGGTAGGGTGAGGCATTCTCCATACAAACCTTGTGCCTTTATTCGTTAGTTTTGGTACTATAGCATTTAATTTCATTTTGTGCTTGTATATATTGGATATACGCAGAACTTGATGTAGAAATGTTTCTTTATTAAAAAAAATACAATAAAATAGTAATTAAAAAAAAATACATCAAGCCTTAGCTAACAGAAAAATAAGCATATTCACCAAAAATAATAACTGTAGCGCAAACACAAACTAAGAAATACGAGCACAAAGTTTGTATGGAAAGAGTTTGCCCTACCCTTCGCCTTTCTGATAAGTTAAAACATTTTCCCTTACTGAGAACTTATTTATATCCAAAGATACTTTACATTGTTATGACTTTGTACCTTCGACACTTTCAAAACCAAGATATACATATATTTCATTTCACAGATTATATTTAATTTAATGTATAGCTAGTCTTTACTCTGCACCAACATAGTATGTATACATGTGCTTCTATGAATAAAGGAAATGTCACAAATCTTACTCACACATATTGATACTACTTGGTATTGTGGACGTCAAAGTTATCCTTTTATTTTTCGCCTTATTACAAAGCAGTAAAATTTAAAATTGTAGATATATCTTTAACATCGACTGCACAGCCAAATTATTCAACATTACGATTATTTCCAAATGCGTCACCAATATTGTTCTTATGAACACAATCATATCGGTGATGTGACTGATATTGCTTATTTTTTAATTTACCTTAAACTTACTACTTATAGTACCTACCGACAATTTCAGAATTCATCGACCTTCCAGCCAAAACAACTATTTATACCTCATTCAAGCTCTCGAGACTAAACCGTTTGTAAGAAACATCTGTTTATTTACAAAACCGTAATGCCTCTTGGAATGGGCTAGATTTATTAAGATTATCGTGTAAAAATGTTTACGTTCATTTTTACATCATCGCTAGGTATTCATTTCATTGGATATAATTTAGGGAGTAAATGTAGTTTATATTTCTTCATATTAAACAAATATTCAAATTTACGATACGCGAAACAAACTTTAGTCTGACTTCGGCTTTGAGTAGATACGTTTTTAAATTTGATGTAATAGTAGTGCAAATTTCTCTCATTGGCAATTTTTTAACGAAACCTTTGATTAAGAACCACACTTTTGTTTAATTATAGTATTTTTTGTTTCATGTTTACAGGCAAATAAACTGTCAAGTGCTCATTCTATTTTCCAAGCACAGAAGAAATGAAGTCAAAATTGAACAGATATGGTGTAGTTCCAGTCATAAAAAATACAGAAAAATGTATTACAACTTATTTTATGTTATTCAATTTATTCACAAATAAGTTTACAGTCTAGAGCCAAGGCCTACGATTAGGATTCCGGATATGTCACACTTACTCTATGAGAATTACAAGCCAATGTTGCAAACAGAGAAAGAAATTCAATTTAATAATATTATGTCAATAAAATAAATTAATATTAATAATAATCAATTAAATTCAAATATTCATATAATAATATATTAACACGTTGACTTCGAAAAAACTTTAGTTAAGATAGCGGACCCCATTAAAAAAATAACAAGATTCAGTATAGCTGCGAAAAAAATTAATGCTAGTTCCAAGTAGGTACATTTCTTAGATTGCAAACCACTGCAGCAATCAGCAACTTTGATTAAGACCCTGCAAATAACATCATGATTCATGTCGCCTGTATCAGCCCACCGTTTGACATTTTCCTCTGCCTCTGACACCACTGACTGAGCGACTGCCACTTCAAATAAAACTACTTTATCTTCGTTAACTATTGCATCGATTGATTGTAGATTACTGTGCAAGAGAAAAGTAGGTTTTACTTTTGAAACTTCTTCTTTATGCACATGGTGATCTAATCAGTAATTTATTTATTAACGTTCTATTGTACAGGTTAAAAATGGTACCTGTATTTAGATGAAGACTAATGATGTGATCTATTTTATTGTATTTAAGTGAATTGTATCTAATGTTCCTATATTATTAAAAGATTCTGTTGCATCGCCTAATTTATATATCATAGTTGTATTATTTTCTTTTATTTTAATTCTCAAAACTAATAACTTTTCCGAAAGATAGCTATTTTGAATCCTTAAATCAATACAATTTGTTTATATTAATCCCACTCGTCTGCATATTGAAGAACGCACATCCGTCATATATTTTCAGAATATCGTAGGAGGGACTAATTTTAGCAACAACTATTTCAAGTCCATGCATTTCTGTGGTTTAGGGTTAGTCACGGTGTTTATTTGCTTCAAATACTGTGTTGTTTATACTTTAATCAGAATTAAATCCATCCTCTTATGTTCCCTAGTCAAAAACCATTTACGCATTTTTTATAAGTGAAATATGACTCATTCATATTTACACATACAATATAATAACATGGTAACCGCACGAGAGGTGACATACGCTCCAATGACCTCACAAAGGAGTTCGCCAAAAATAGTACGAAGAAATAGTCTGAAAGTGGATCCTAGGCTCCAAAGCAGTAGCGGAGGATGCAATGGGATAAACGCTATAGAAGAGAAATAACATCAAGTCCGCATATACTCGTGACAAACTTCACACTAAAGCTATTAATGCATCATTAGTCACAATCGTTGTTAAAGTTATAATTTAAAGGTGTTGAATTCATCATAGTGTGCCAAAAACCATTATTCAAGATGGTTGTTGGCTTTATTGTGCAATATGTTTAAGAATGAAAATGTAAATAACAGTGATGGTTAAAGAAGCCAAAGTAAAGTGCTACGAACGAGAGTAATTTGACAGTAAAACAAATAAAATTAAACACTTTAATACAGAGTTATCTGTATTACTTTTCCAAATACGAGTGTTATTGTATGCTTGGTTGTCTTATTTATTTAATCCAGGCAGTATAAAAAGTACTCACGAGTCACGCCAATTAACGCATTTAGTCCTTCATGTCAAAATGTGATTTATTTTACAGGTTGATTCCAGATTTAAGGGAAATCCCCTGATTTCTAAAAGAGATTTTTTTTGCAACTAAATTTAAAACTTTCTTACTAATAAAAAAGGATGTGTATGTCAGTAATGCGTCGATCCATACATACTGCAGGTATTATAAAACATAATATATTGATTTTGAGTACAATAAAAACAAAAAAAATTAACGTGAAAAAGAATAATAAAGTAATTACACAAAAATGTCTTATACTAAAACAACATCTTGACCTTAAGACCTTTTTCACATCTGTTTCAACATTGCACGCTCCAGGAAGTCTCATTAGTCATTTTATCAACCAGAATCTCTTCCAAAGCCAACTCGTTAGTCTTAAATCATGTCATATGACAGTAAACGGGTGACGTCGTCCAATGAAATGTTCAGCAGTTGCCATAAACCCGTTCCGACCTTGTCCGGAATTTAGATCAGGATCTAGATTCTAGTCTACATGGTTTGGAAATTTGGTCTAATTTTAAAATTTTGCAGTCTAGTAAAATGGTTTTATTTGGGTTTTTTTGTGATTACAGATAGTTACCTAATGAAGCAGTAACATTTGAAAATAAAAAGTAACTGCGTTGTGAATGCACTTTAAATTAATGTTAGCACACATCGAATAAGAGGATACAGTCTTGCCTGCATCCGTAGTCTGTTATCTGCTGGGAAAGCTAACCACCAAGAAGACCATACTATGTTGTCTCTCTAAATGATCTTACCCTTGAATACATAAATAAATAAATAATAAAATAAATAAATAAATATTATAGGACATTATTACACAAATTGACTAAGTCTCACAGTAAGCTCAATAAGGCTTGTGTTATGGGTACTTAGACAACGATATATATAATATATAAATTTTTATAAATACTTAAATACATAGAAAACACCCATGACTCAGGAACAAATATCCATGCTCATCACACGAATAAATGCCCTTACCAGGATTTGAACCCGGGACCATCGGCTTCGTAGGCAGGGTCACTACCCACTAGGCCAAACTGGTCGTCAAATACACAATCGATGGATGGATGGATGGTGGTGGTACATAATCGGATAAAAGTAGATTATTATGTAAACCAATGGATTGGTTCAACACTCAGGTTATGAATTTTGTACGTGAAATCACACAACAGGCTTGACAAAAACTATTTATTTAATATGACACCTCACTTAAACAATTGTACAACCGTCACTTGCGACTGCCGAGAAACGAATGCCGGGTTCCAACTTTCAACGTAGAAAACGTCATAGTCTTACTTGTCTGTGATTGGCCGTCTCGACAAACTGTCAATACCGGCCAATCACGGACAGTCAATACAACGACTCTTTAGTAATATTTTGAGTAAAATACTGACAACTGAATATAGATACGCATAAAATTATAACAACTCGGCCATCCGCTCCTCAACGAGTCCCTCGTTGTTCATAATGCTAAAGTTGCATAATCTCTTACTAAGCTACATTTACATTATGTTCATTATAACAATACAAAATTGTTTAAGATATTTAATTAAACGGCAGTCTCATTTACAAAACAACTGTAGTAACTGATTGAATGACTAATATTTAATAAACATAATTTATGAGCAATTTGAAATATACCTGAACTTAAATATA
The DNA here is from genome assembly GCF_033807575.1 of Cydia pomonella. Taxonomy (NCBI): domain Eukaryota; kingdom Metazoa; phylum Arthropoda; class Insecta; order Lepidoptera; family Tortricidae; genus Cydia; species Cydia pomonella. The sequence goes on from NC_084708.1 coordinate 1,532,114, forward strand.
TATTTTTTTTATCGATAGCAAAATGTTAACAAAACCAAAACAATACATCATAACTTATATGGGTGTCGGTTACCTGACATACCCAAACTTATACTTTTTGCCAGCATACCTATTGGCACATTACATTTACCAATAACTATACTGCCATATGATTTTATACCTAATTGGTACCACCAATCGCCAACAGGCAGTGCATCTGTTACCTGACGCACTGCGCTTCCATCATCTATTGGAGATTGGTCATTTACTTCAATTAATACATTACTTTATTTATTAGTTGAAGTACATTGCCAACAGGCAGGGCGTCGGTTACCTGACGCCCCAGCGCTTACATCATCTATTGGCCATTAATTAATTACATTAAATCATACTTAGGTATCATTACATTACCATTACCTTAACTGGGACTTATTATCTCATAATCATCATCTTTCTTACTTCAGTGGTGTGCTTAGTTAAGCAAGTAAGAGGTAAATGACGCTTTCATCATTCATTCATGATCAGATACATTTTCACTTTCGGATTCGGTTGATACGGGTTCCTTAAAGCAAGTCCATGGAAATATTTTGTCAATGGCAACTACAGCCTCGTACCTTTTACTTGTTCTTGTGAGTGGCGTATCCTCAACTACGAACCTGTCATTGGGAAGAACCTTTTTAATTCTATACGGCCCCCTACATTTTGGCTCGAGCTTCTTTGACTGACCTTCAATCCCTACAGGTGTTCTTATCAGCCTGACTAAGTCACCTTCTCTATACCTAATACCAACTTTCCTGTGTCGATCATACTTTTCCTTATCTTTATCTTGTTGTGCTTTAATTAAGTTTTCAGCATCGTTCCTAATATTGTCTAAAGTTTCACCGACCTCAGGCGTGACATTATTTATTATTTCATTCATTAATCCCTGAGATGGATTAGTCACATTTCGTCCAAACAGCATTTCCGTGGGAGTTTTTTTAGTGGTGGAGTGTACAGAGGTATTAATACCTAATTGGATGTCTGGCAAATGTTCATCCCATAACCCATTCGCTTTTTCGTGGTTCATTGCCCCGAGCGCTGCCAATATGGTGCGGTTGTAACGCTCCACTTGGCCATTTGCTCGGGGAGTGGCTACAGCATTCATGACATGCTTTATGCCAGTTGATCGCACAAAAGCTTTAAAGCTCTTGCTAGTAAAACTAGTGCCTTGATCCGTTATTAAACGCGTAGGCGTGCCAAAATAACTAAAATGTTCTCTAAATACCCTAATACTCGTAGCTGATTTTGTGTTACGCACGGCAGTGAGGTTCACAAATTTAGTGAACGCATCAACGATGACCAGAATGTAAGTATTGCCGCGTTTCGTACGTATAAAAGGACCTAGATGGTCCGCGTGTATAGTGTGAAACGGAACACTAACTTTGGGTATTGGGTGTAATTCACCGGGTTTGGCACCACTTGGGAGCTTGTGATGCGCACACTCTAGGCAAGCAGCGACATATTTTTTTACAAATCGCCTCATTTTTGGAAACCAATACGTCGCTTTTAATCGCGCTAGAGTTTTGTCAAACCCAAAGTGTCCCACATCGTCGTGGTTTGCTTTTAATAGCTGCCACCTGGTGCCCTTCGGTACGACCCAACGAATATTATTTTCAGCTAAAATTCTGTATACACGTCCATTCACTAGTTTGTAGTTATTGAAAATATCAATGGCCTCTTTACATTTAGGATCACTTAAGGTATCCGCAATATTTTTAATATCTTCGTCAGTCTGCTGTACAGTGGCTAACCAGTCATCCGAGCCGATAGTAAGAACATCTAAAACGTGTTCAGTTTCTCGATCGCTACTTATGGGACCTCTGCTAAGGGCGTCTACGTGAGCCATTTTATCGCCAGCACGATATTCTATTGAGCAATCATACTCCAAAAATTGTAACCACCAACGAGCGATGCGAGGTATTAAGTCACGCTTACTCATTGTGGTACGCAAAGCGTTGCAGTCGGTCACTATAGTGAATTTAATACCGAGCAGATAGTGTCTAAATCTATTTAACGATGCGATAATAGCGAGAGTCTCTAGCTCGAACGAGTGTAGCTTTTGCTCGTCGGCATTAGTCTGCCTACTATAATACGCAATTGGTCTTAACGCCCCAGATCCATCTTGTTGTAATAGTATTCCGGCTACCCCATACTTGCTTGCGTCGGTGTGGAGTTGCGTTGGCACATCAGGGTTATATAGTGCTAGGACCGGTCTTTCAATCAAAATTTGCTTTAATCTATCAAATGATGCAATTTCTTCTTGACCCCACTTCCAAGCGGCTTCCTTCTTTAGGAGACTGGTCAATGGGCGAGCTATCAGAGCAAACCCTGCAACAAACCTCCTAAAGAAGCTAGCAAGTCCTAAGAACCTCCTAACTTCGTGCACATTTGTTGGCGCGGGATATTTTGATATAGCCTCAGTTTTGAGAGTACCCGGTCTGACTCCATTTGCCCTGACTTCGTACCCCAGATATTCAATTTTATCGAAGAAGAAATTACATTTACTCATTTTAAGCGTCAAGCCACTCTCTGCCAGCAAACGCAACACCTCCTCCAGTCGTAATATTCCCTCTTCAAATGATTTGGCTGGAATTAATATGTCGTCCATATAAACCAAGGCATATGACGAAGCAGGTGAGTTTTGAATAATTTTATTCATTGTACGCTGAAAAACAGATGGCGCGTTTACTAGCCCGAACGGCATCCTATTGTACTCGTATTGACCTTGGGGGGTCACAAAAGCGGTTTTATCTCGTGAGCCTTCAGCAATCGGAATCTGGTAGTAACCAGATGCTAAGTCAAGTGTAACAAATAAGGAGCTGCCGGAGAGCAAATCGAGTTGATCTTCGATTCGAGGGAGGGGATAGTGTTCTTTCTTCGTTTTACTATTTAGGGCGCGATAGTCTACGCATAACCTCTTTTCCCCAGTCTTTTTACTCACTAAAACGATCGGGCTTGCGTAAGGACTGTTAGATTCTCTTATAATACCACTATCTAACATTTCTTTGACCATATCCTGGACTAGTTGTCGTTCGTTGTAAGATAAACGATAAGGGCGATATACTACGGGATCCGGATCGTCAAGTTGAATCACCATTTCAGTTTCAGTCGTAAAACCTAAATCCTTTAGGCTAGTTGAAAAACATGACTTGTACTTATCTAGTAATTGTTTCAGAGTTTCCTTTTGTTGCTTAGTTAAATTCTCTCCACAACTGATTGGTGATTCATCTGACGCCAACTGTTCGTTAATGTTTACCTTCAGTACTTCTAAACTCCCGACTAGTGTCTTACTACGTGTTACTAGACTGCCCTTATCTATAACCAAATCATTCTTACCGATATTTTGAATTAAGATTTTGCCAACCCCTTGAGTTAAGTTGTACTCTCCGGGCAATAGGTAGTGCTCACGGTCAACTACCTTACGAACGGTTCCGTTGACATACACACTACCTGTAAATGTATTAGAAGAGTTAACCGGAATAGCTTTTAATTCACCACTATTTACTCGTGTGGTCTCACTGCACACAAGGGGATGAGTCTTAACCGATTCTCCTCCGCCGTCTTCATTATTCCTTTGAATAATGAGGTCAGAGTCCGTTTTGACTATTTTTACTGATGGTCTTTCAGTAAACGTGTGGCCTAGTAATACAGGATAGTTAATAAAATAGTCGTCTACCACCACTACCTCTACATTATGCTCTACCACACCTTGAACCTCAACCGTGACGTTTGCTTTTCCAAGCGGGGTGTACGGTATGTTACCCGCAGTTTTTAATATTGGGACCTCTTCTACAGCCCAATTTAATGCCAGCCGGTGAGCGTCACTAATGCGTATCAAAGTCCCTTCGCATCCTAAATCAACGAAACACTCCGACAAAATGTAATTTATTTTTATAGGCATTTTATATTTAGCACTCGAGTCACCTGAGCTATCAAGTTTCAAAACTTGCTTGGGTTTTAATTGGGTACTTTGTATAGTTTCGGGACACTCAGCGTCAAGCTTTAATACTACTTTGGGCTTCAAGTCATTAGTTTGCTTAGTTCCCGGACACTCAGTATCTTTATGCCCCAAATAATTACACTTAGTACATCGAACTTTAGGTTTCGGACATCGGTAAAACGGATGGCCAGCTTCATTGCAATTAAAGCAGGTCCGGGGTCCTGACTTTTGTGAATTAACGTCATTTTTGCTATTTCTTACAATATTATTCTGCGAGCGTTTTTCTCTATCCTTAAGTCGTTGCGGCTCGTTAGTGTTTCTATCTTGACCTACTTTAACAGTCTTTAAAAACTTGAGTACTAGCTCTGGCTCTGTAAACTCAGCTCCCTGAGCACCTAACCTAACACCACGATCTTCAATTCCTGCTATAATACAGTCTACCGCGCGTTTACCTGATATCTCGCAGCGATTTAGGAGATTCATTTTTGCGTAGTAGTAAACTTCCAAAGACTCCCCATATCGTACTTTCTTATTAAGCATTTCCATTAACAAATCCGCATAGTTGTCTCTAGTTGGAAAAGACTCCCTCAGCTTTACCTTCCATTCTTCCCACGTAAAAAGTAATGAAGGCAAACCCTGATACCAGGTCTTCGCTACCCCTGTTAATTTTGGTAGGGCGTAATGAATCACTTGCTTATCACCCCACCCATAGATTTGAGCACATTCATCTACTTTGTGAAGCCACGTATCAACCGTTTGTTCCTTACATAATGGGTCAAAATCGGGAATTACATTATTTAAAACAGGAAACTTATCGCGATCGCTATTATTCTTTAAACCTTTAAGAGCTTCAATAAACTTTTCCATGAACATATTATTCATTGACTCACGGTTGGCGGCTCCTGGAGTTGAAGAACGCCGGCACGAAGCATTCCGCCTCGGTGTGCTCGGGGTACGCAAGCGCGAAGACTTGCGCATCGGTACGTTCCGAGAATCTGTGCGGCGCGGTCCGCCTCCCATAGATGTAGGCGTTCGTGTCCTGTAGCGCCCTGACCTTCTATGCTGCGAAATCGAACCTGTCCGTCTTGAATGGTGTGACCGAGATCGTGACCTCGTCGTCGTCAGACGCGATCGCCTTCCTCTTGAGCACCTTGACCTCGAAAGGCGACGGCGGCTGTCGCGCCCTCCTTCGCGCGATCGTCTCCGTCCTCGACCACTGCTACGGCTTCGACTCCGAGTCTTGTCACAGAATTGTAACGGTGGTGTCATCGTCTCACGCGAAGTTACTCGCCTTTCGCGTTTTCTCCGAGAACTATTGTTTTCATCGTCCATGATCTCGTGCCCTCGAAATAATTTAAGAAAACATGTCAATAAACAAGTGATATTTTATTATTTAAATCTAAAAATAGACTGTTACGGTTACATCACTATTACTTCCAATCAATCAATATTAACGGTTCCTCAATCAGTCAGTCTGAATTGACCATCAATCGTGATTGATCACCAATCCCACATAAATCATGATTGACCATCAACCATCCATCAATCACGATTGACCATCAATCCTCCATCAATCATGATTGACCATCAATCTTCCATCAATCATGATTGACCATCAATCTTCCATCAATCATGATTGACCATCAATCTTCTATCAATCATGATTGACCATCAATCCCCCATCAATCATGATTGACCATCAATCTTTCATCAATCATCCATCAATCACGACTGACCATCAATCATGACTGGCCATCAATCTTCCATCAATCATGATTAACCATCAATCACGACTGGCCATCAATCTTCCATCAATCATGATTGACCATCAATCACCCACCAATCATGACTAACCATCAATCCCATATCAATCATGATTGACCATCAATCCCATATCAATCATGATTGATCATCAATCCTACATCAATCACGATTGACCATCAATCACGACTGACCATCAATCATGACTGATCATCAATCCTACATCAATCACGACTGACCATCAATCAACCATCAATCACGACTGACCATCAATCCTCCATCAATCATGATTGACCATCAATCTTCCATCAATCATGATTAACCATCAATCCCATATCAATCATGATTGACCATCAATCCTATATCAATCACGATTGATCACCAATCCTACATCAATCACGATTGACCATCAATCACGATTGACCATCAATCATGACTGACCATCAATCATGACTGATCATCAATCCCACATCAATCATGATTGACCTTCAATTCTACATCAATCATGATTGATCATCAATCCCACGTCAATCAAGATTGACCATCAATCCAACATCAGTCATGATTGACTATCTATCTTCCATCAGTCATGATTGTTCATACATCAATCATGATAGTCTATCTGCCTAACATGATCGACAATAGATCAGTAATCAATCAGCCACAAACTACCATCACTTTATCCTAACGAGCCTTCAATAATCATGATTTTCCAAAATCGCGGTATTACTCTAACACCAGTCACAGTCATTCACTTTCTCATTTCGGTATGAAACTTGAATACGCCACAGCATATCACAAATCGCAGCATAATTAATAACGTATGTATAGTAGAATAAAAACAAACAAATAACAAAAAAAAACATCGATTTGATTTGTTGCTTTAGTAACGGATAAAAAGTTTGTAATTCAAAAATAAATATAAATGTAGAAAAAAAAACACTACTTAATATAATCATGTAAAATATTGGAACCGTACAATCTACATTCGGGTAAATTGTTGGTACCTACTTGACTAAATTGATAAGAAAAACACTTACGTTTTATTTTTCACTTGCGGCCAACCAATTTGCGGGTCTTTGTTTTCGATCCAACTTCTGATATGTAAACCAATGGATTGGTTCAACACTCAGGTTATGAATTTTGTACGTGAAATCACACAACAGACTTGACAAAAACTATTTATTTAATATGACACCTCACTTAAACAATTGTACAACCGTCACTTGCGACTGCCGAGAAACGAATGCCGGGTTCCAACTTTCAACGTAGAAAACGTCATAGTCTTACTTGTCTGTGATTGGCCGTCTCGACAAACTGTCAATACCGGCCAATCACGGACAGTCAATACAACGACTCTTTAGTAATATTTTGAGTAAAATACTGACAACTGAATATAGATACGCATAAAATTATAACAACTATATGAACTTTGATTGTCAGTGTGATCTTCATCTTGTCTTTTAAATTTATTACATATATCTAAGTCTTTGTGATCGCTTTCACTGTGTAGAAGTTACAATAATTAATTTCAAAGCCAAGAACAAAGCTGATACCTTAAGTCTCATTATATTAATTCATCTGACATTCATTTTGACAAATACCTGCAATCCACCTGCAGATAGTTAATCCCCCAGAGTAATGTGCTCCGGTCCGGTCGGTTAGCAAGGGACGGGAATGTATGGCGCAACTCGTCTGTCAGCGATGCCAACGGGTGCATGCCAAAAGCTTGAACTTGCAGAAATCACAGCCAATTGATGGAATCAGGATTTCGTTGCATCATTCGCTTGTCAAGGTCAATGCGTATATATTTTTAGATTATCGTTTACTCAGGGACTTTACGACAGGGATAAAAGTAAGGAAATCTATTGTTTGGCAACGAAAAATAAGCATCCTACCTATATTACATAAAATAGAATATTAAAAAATCTTTTGCAGTAAAATAAAACTTAAGGACATTGATTTGCATATAGAAATTGCTGATGGTGTGTTTTTGGCAACAATCCGATAAATTTGATCAAAAGTCGTATGTGAAATGTTTCTGATATTTTATCGTAAAGGTACATCGGGATTTTTTTTTTCTATAATTGTCTTGTTTATTGAATAATATAGGGATCGTACGCAGATATCAACAAAAACATCAAGAAATTCCTATAACACTTCCTAAATTACAACGAAACGAAATAAAACGAACATAACAGTGCCAAGTGAAAGTGAACAAAACTGTGGTGACGATATAAACGATAATTTGTCAATAGGTAGTGATATCAAAACACACAAAATGGACACTGAACACGACACAGATATCATGACGAAAGAAGCACTAGGTCAGTGTTTATTCAATAAGATGAACAATGATGATACGCTGTTGATAACATTATGTTGGCATCGATGTAAATATTACATTTGTGTGTGTAGAGACTTACTGGTTTATTCAAACCATTTATTGTAAACTATTCATAATAAATATCACATTTCATGACACAATTGAAACATTTTAAAAATCTGACATGAATTTTACCTGATCGAAAGAAAACTAATTTAACACATGAATTTATATTTAACTGATTAGATTAAATATATATTATGTTGATTTATTGGTGAGTTAACTTTACAATAAATGGTTTAAAAGCAGCCAGTAGACACTTTCACATTGCTTAACATTATATTATTGTTCATCTTAAACAAATTGGTATACATGTTGGCTTGACTTAGCGCAAAATTTATGTAAAAAATTGATGTTGTATAAGGACGCTGACCGTACTTTGCATTTCTACACTTGCTTATAGTAGCTACTGTACTGACAAATTTAACCACAGATCTAGAATATACACGATTGCTTTGTATCCAGAATCAATATGTGATTATGTAAATGATTTATAAATGTATATCCCAAGATATAATTATTATCCCTTGACTGCAGCTTTTCGTATTTCCTAGTCAGCTAACCTACCCTTTGGTACATTCAAGCAAGCCGCTAGGTTGCTACAGAGGACCAAAAGTTTTATATACATGATGGCTTCCTTTTTGCACACTTTTCACCTTTAAACGTAAGTTTCATTCTAGATCTGTGGATTTAGCACTATTTATGTTTATTTTACCTACACTAATCTTATGGGTACTTAATTTATGTTGTATTTCTTTGCCAATTTTCTTAAGTTACGAGTATGACTCATAAGATTTAGTTTATGGAAAGTAACTACTCTGATCGCCTTGATTGTTGCTGTAAATACAATACAACATACAGAATGTTTAGCACATGACCTGTGTTTTTTTTTTGAGGTGTAGGTGGTGTCATTTATTTCCTTTCCGTCGTTGGAACGCGCTCCACGGGTTCTGGACATACGTTTTTTTAAATGTTTTACCTAAATTACCCAAAATCTGATTTTCGAAGCCCCATAACTTCTTTATGTGTATTTAATGTAAGGTTTCAAGGACGGAAAGGAAGGAAATGACACCACTAATACTCCAAAAAATGTTGACGGGTCATGTACAGTCAGCGTCAAATACTTCGTAGCAGTCAAAGTAGCCAAATAGTTCGGTACACCATATATTTAGTAGGGTGTACCGAACTATTTGGTCACTTTGACTGCTACGAAGTATTTGACGCTGACTGTACCAACAACCTGTAGTATGTATATTAACAATTAATATGCAGGTGTAATAAATGATTCAACGCATATTCGTAATTTTTTACTTAACTGAGCTTTATGTTTTATGTCGTTATAACTTTAATTTGCTCCAAATTTTTAGACAAACAGTTTTTAAACAATTTTCCTGTTTAATATTTATTAACATTTTTATTTCAACCATACATTATTACTAAGAATTTTTCACATTAATATTTTTACACACAAAACTTCTTTTAAAACTTCTACAAATAAAACAAGCTTTACATCCAAAAAACACCTGCGCCATTCAACATAACTCATATATGCGTTTTTAACGTATAACTTCCATTGCCACTAATCTGGTCTTGTTTAGCCTTATGTTGTTATCTACGTATTTCATCCAACCCCAAACTAGTTTGACTAATCAGATGATACCCGCTCCTGTGTCTCAGCCATACATGACCCAGCCAAAGTAACTTAACAGTGTCAACTTTGTCACTTGTTACTTTTGCCGCTAGTCCTATCTAAGCTAGCCAAATTACTAAGATACCACTCAGTGAATTATCTGCTGCGTTATTATCCATCTTCTTGCCTCCACCAATGTTAGACTAGTCATTTAGTACAGTCGCCATCAGATACATCGGAGTGACTAAGCTCTCAAATATCTGAACACGCCCCTATTGTCAAAGCGTTAGAGTGTGTGTTCAGATATTTTTGAGCACGTCGACCGCTCCGATATACCTATCGGATGGCGACTGTACTAAACCTTCTCCCAGGTGAGCCAAGTTGCAGCACTGGCGCTGCTGAAACGCCTTACCCGGCTTACGAGCAATTTTCCTAAGAATAAAAATACTTACTGAATCACCTGGCATGATTTATGTACCCTTCCTTACTCACTAATTTCCAAATATGTATGTTGTGCTTGCTAAGCATTTCCCTCCTAACGGTGACAAATAACGGTGCCAAACATCACGCAGAATTCGGGGAGTGGGTGAGCCGCGTTGCGGTGCCGGCGCTGCTGCGACGCCGCAGACGGCTTAGCGAGCGGTGGGCGCGGGCGAAGACGCTGCAAGACAACATGGACGTAAGTATTCTTTGATTGGTTTTTAAAATTCTAAGCTTTTATAAATTCATTTATGATACAATCTTTTGTCCTTGACATTACTTTTCTTGCACCCAACTACTACTCATCGAGACAATTTTATTCGTAACGTCGTAAAAAACCCAAACATAAAAAGGTTGCGTTGTTGCCACTTCCAGTTTCCATAATCAGATCAGCTGTATTATCAGTATGTGAAGTTATAGCTTAGTCGAATAATGTGAAGTGATTCTAATTTAGATTGGACAGGTGAAACAAAAATTAAGCTTGTAAAATACGTCACTTCTTAGTTTTACTAAATTGTGTGGCAGTTTGTTAACGTTGGATTTGAATTTGTAGATGAGAGGAAAAACTAGAATAGCTGATCAATAAACAAAAAGGCCTCCTTTACGCTTTCGGTGCAAACATTCAGTCATATGATGCTCGCAACGACCTCTTGTGTTGACACCCTTTCCATCAAAAACGACTCGGAAAGGGATTCTCTCCTTTTTGCTTTTTAGAGGAAATTATGCGAAATATATGCTTTGACACATTTTTTCTTCTCTAGGGGTTGTTCGTCGCTCCTGATTCTGAATAGAAATAACATACCCAAATCTCAAAAAAGTGTAGAGTTCAACTTTTAAAAGGTTCATTACTTTTGATAATGATTCTTCTCGGGTTCGTTAACCTTTAACTGCGTATAAAATATTATTTGCCAACAAATATTCGCTAAACTACTGAAATTACAGTTTGGCTGTCAAAAAATATTGTATTGCGATTCAGCCTAAATACCGCGGTGTCTGCCAATTTTTCGCGTTAATTCTGCCAATAGTATTGAAAACATTGGGTAATAGTTGCAATAACTGTTTCTAATATCAACTCACAGTTAAGTTTATTTGTCACAAAATCATAATGAAAATATAAATAAATATTATTTCAAGATTTTAGTTCGTTAATGTATTTAAAACATCTTAATCTTATACATATAATGAAAGCTACTTATCATATTAGAATCTATGTTCCTTAATGCTTAAAGAATTTCGATGAAATTTGGCACACAGATATTTCATAACTTTCAACAAACTTAAGATGTAATAGGGGTTGCAATTTTGGGCGAGAGTACAGAATGTATATAGTTTAACGCTTCGGAAAAATTACATCCAATTGTACGTTGCTAACTTTTTACCAGGAGGCGTGGATGCAACATCATACTGAATGGTCATGATATTTTAGATCGGCTTGACTAGCGTTGCGTAGAGATAAAACCTCCCTCTACATTTTCTATCGCATGTATAATAGGGAGTGCTCCGAGGAATTGTTCTGGTTAATACCTATACCGCTTCTATTCGCCGCTCTAGGCGACAACATTTCCATCTTCACCATTTAGATAGTTGGCAGTCCTTAACTGTGTGTTTTTCACAAACTTCCTGTGTTGCACAGCTGAAGTGTTGAATGATATATCGCCTGCGGTATTTTCGTAAAAATAAGTCCTTTGGGTATTCCAGGTGCGTATACTGTAGACAACAATAATCAGAATAATTTTTACTGAACGGAAATGTTACGCGTTGTTAAATCAAAATGTTTGTTGCAAATTTGCTTAATGCGATTTCAGTTTGATAAGGAACCGGGGAACAATAATAAGCTTTGATTTATCGTTTCATTATTAGGTTAGCTGTAGAAAAAAAGTAATATACAGCCCGATTCAAAGAATGATTAGGACACGTTTAACATCTTGGAAAGATCTTTAAAATATCGATAACTAAACAACATGTCAAAATTGACATTTACTCGTATTTCGGTTCCGCAAATGATCCCAATAAGATCTATCTACGATATTTCTAACGTCAAAGTGACATTGGTTGCCCGAATCGAGCTGCTTCTGTCAATTATACGACATACAAACGATATCTAAATGAGAACTTATCTAAACCAGAACTTATCGTCATCGTATCTCATTCTTCGAATCGGGCCGTGTATCGTCTCTATGGAAATATTTTCAAAATACAATTTTTAATACAAATGGTAAATAAATTATGACTTATCTTTCATCTCAGGTAAGGTTTATTTATATATTAATATAAAAATAAAATATAAAAACACATACAAAATTAATTAATAAACACAAAAAAAACCCTGCCGGTGGTCAGGGCCGCATAGTCAACAATTGTCTGCCTCATAGTAGCCTTGAAAATCTCTCAAAACGAATTTTAAATGATAGTACTATTAATTCAAAGACAACACTGCTTATTCTTATGGGGAATAGGGGTAATGTGAATAAAAATAATTTAATAAAATTCTTTGAACAATTAAAGACACTTATAGTGAATGAAATTATTATTTTCACATTCCCCTATTGTGATCAAATGTCAGAGGCAGAAAATAACACTAGGTGTAAGTTAAATATATTTTTATATAATCTTTGTACATATAGTGATAAGTTTAGTATAATTGACACTAACAAATTTGTTAGCAAATACCATATGCCTATGGTTTTTTGGACTAAAGGTAAGTTATACCTTTCAAATTATTATAAAAGACAAATAGCTTTGTCGCTATCATATTTGTTTGACATTTCTGCCAAAAATTTGGCAGTTTATCCTGCTTCTATTGAGCAGACCGGTATGAACTTGGTTTTGGTTCCAGTCATAACCAATAATTTAAATTAGCTCTTAAGACAAAAGAATCTGTCTCTGGCAATTTAGCTTTTAGTAAATCTGATGAAAAATACTGCAAACATGGAATGTACATCCACCTGGTTCATCAAAACATTCAATGTATTAGAGGAAAAGATTTACAGATTGAACTTTTTTTGAATGATTATAATATTGATATTTTATGTATTACTGAACATTGGTTGAATAATAATGAATTAATGCCTCAATTTAATAATCACCAGGTGGGCAGTTCGTTCACCAGACTTAGTTCCATACATGGTGGGTCATTAATTATATTAAATAGTCAGTTAAAATTTAAGGAACGTAAGGACATTGTATCCATGTCTGTTGAGCGGACTATAGAACTAAGTGCAGTAGAATTGGAGCAATTTATTGTTGTCTGTGTTTATAGGCCGCCTTTAAGTAATTTTGAAATATTTGAAAGCATAATGGAATCCGTCCTACTTAAAATATCACCTTCTAGTAAGAAATTACTTATATGCGGCGACTATAATGTAAATATTTTGGAAAATTCAACAGTAAGTTGTAGATTGTTGAATCTTTTCAAATCATGTAATCTCAACCACATGTTTATGGAGCCTACTAGAGTGACTGCCACTAGTGCCACCTGTATAGATAATATTTTCACTGATATTTTTCCTACCGCTAAAAATGTAATCAGCAAGTTAGAATCAGACCACTTAGGCCAATTAATGGTGTTTGAGGCTGTAAGGAAAAATACCTTGCGAAAACAAATAACTTTTGTACCAGTAACCTCTGACCGCGTGGAACGAATGAAACAAAGTTTAATTCAGGCGCTACCCTTTCTGTCTTCCAACATGAGCCCTAATGATATGTATAATTCATTCTTTCACACTTTTATGGAAAATTATAATGCGATATTTACTACAAAATCGGTCATGGTTAGTGATGCATCAGTTTTTAGTGAGTGGGCTACTGCAGAGTTACATCAACGAAGACGTGCATTGTATGCCTTGTATGAGGAACGGCGGTTCAATACGAGTGATGAATTTAAGGAATATGTTAAACAATATTCGAAGAAGTTTAAAATCGATTGCCATATCGCTAAGCGTAATTATTTAAGTCAAACAATAAAAACTAGCTCTGATATAATTAAAACAACGTGGAAAGTAATTAATGTGGAGACTGGTAGATCAAAGCAAAGGATGAAAGATTTTAAACTAAAAATTGATGACAAAATCGTAGATTCCAGTTTAGATGTAGCAACAGAATTTGAAAAATTCTTCACCGAGGTACCAGCTTCCACAACTAAGAACTTAAATTCATCACCCTCGTCTGCCGTTACACTGTTAGAAGAGAATGTCCCAGAATGTACTAGAAACCTTAATTTTGAACATGTGAGTGCCTCAGATATATTAAAGGCGTTTAAATCAATTAATGTAAAAAAAACTAGTGACCTTTGGGGAGTCTCCGTTCATACTGTCAAGTCCTTAATAGAAGTTGTAGCGCCTGACCTGGTAGTTATATTTAATAACAGTGTTGACTGCGGTGAGTTTCCTGATCTAATGAAACATAGTAAAGTCACTCCTTTATTTAAATCAGGTAGCACATCCGACCCCACTAACTTTAGACCGATATCAGTGTTACCAACATTCAGCAAAATTTTTGAAAAAATAGTTTTGAGTCAGTTATTGAAACATTTTAACATTAATAATCTAATGCACAACAAACAATTTGGTTTTACACGGGGTCGCTCAACAACCGACGCTGGTGTTGAGCTAATTAAACAGATCTTCGATGCCTGGGAGGAGTCACAGGATGCTTTAGGTATCTTCTGTGACTTATCTAAGGCCTTCGATTGCGTCTGTCATGAAACATTGATCAGGAAACTGCACTATTATGGAGTAAGAGGCTCGGCACTGAATTTAATAAAGTCTTACTTACACGGTAGAATACAAAGGGTTGATGTGAGTGGACAGCGATCACCGGGGTCATTGGTCTCTATGGGTGTACCGCAGGGATCAATATTGGGGCCGTTCCTGTTCCTTATCTACATTAATGACCTGCCTTACCTTGTAAAGACCCACCATGACATAGTATTGTTTGCAGACGATACCTCACTTATTTTCAAAGTCAAACGACAGCAACAAGCTTGCAGTGATGTAAACAATGCTATTTCTAAAGTAGTAAATTGGTTTAATGTTAATAATTTATTGTTAAATGAGAAAAAGACTAAGTGCATTAAGTTTGTTACAAGTCACATAAGGAATGAGCAAACAGGTGTCATTGTCAAGGATGAGGAATTGGAACTAGTAGATAGCACAGTTTTTCTTGGTATAACTTTAGATTCTAAACTACAATGGGGTCCCCATATTGCTAATCTCTCGAATAGACTGAGTTCTGCAGCTTTTGCAGTGAGCAAGATCCGTCAGTTAACAGACGTGAAAACAGCTCGATTAGTTTACTTTAGTTACTTTCATAGCATTATGTCATATGGTATTTTACTATGGGGTAGTGCTTCAGAGATAAATACCATTTTTGTTCTGCAGAAGAGGGCTATTCGTGCAATATATAAAATGTACCATAGAGACACACTTAGAGATAAGTTTAAGGACATTAACATAATGACAGTGCACTGTCAATATATTTATGAGAATATTCTGTATGTACATAAAAACATTGCCAGTTTTAAGAAAAACTGTGAAATACATAATATTAATACTAGAAATAAGCATAAGCTCGCAGTGCCCTTCACTAGGCTCCATAAAATTAAGAAATCATTCATGGGTAATTGTGTAAGATTTTACAATAAACTTCCTAATATTATAACTGAATTGTCTGTTAGTAAATTTAAAAATTATGTAAAACGTAAGCTTATCTCTAAAGCCTATTATAGCACACAAGACTACATGAATGATGAAACACCGTGGGATTAAGTGTGATTGTAAAGAATGAATTATTTATTGTTATGTTATTAATGATGAAATTGATAATTCAATGTATATATATATATACCGTATTTTTTGACATTTAGATTTTATTCTAGAAAGGTTCTAGACTAGTATTTTTATACAATTTTGATGTTTGACGATCTTTTTGTAAAATTCTTATTATTAAGTTTACCATATCTATAATAGTTCAATGTTTTTTTTAGAACAATAATAACTGCATCAATAAATTGCTCTGATATTTAGATTAAGATGATATTTGTAAAATTTGACGATTTAAAAGTGCTTGTTGCTAGGCCTATTTGAATAAAGAATATTTTGACTTTGACTTTGACTTTGACTTAGTGAGGAACGAACGTATTATACGCGCCGTGTCCAAGATTACCGCCTTGTGTATCTTATTATTATTCTAATTGTAACAAGGTGTGGAGTGAAACAGCAATTAAATTCCTTTACTATATTTAAAAGTTACATGTTAACTGATGACCAATTTCTGCAGCTGCTTAAAATTGGTATTAGCAAATTTGTTTTAGTACCTAAATTAAAAATATATATCATTATTTTTTTCAAAGGACATATACCTACATAATCAATTTTAAAGTTACTCGCCATGTGCTTATGCGGTTTGTTGGCGAGACAGCGCTCATTTTTTAAATTTTTATGCATCAAAAAAGGTACCGTACTTAACCCCTTACCGCATATGCAACCTATATATATGGCTGATATAATCATCTACTCTATTGACAGTTATTCAAGTTCAAATATAATAAAGTGATAAGTGTTCTAAGTAAAGGCCTGCAACATACTTACGCTGGTGTTGCGGGTGGCGGGAGTCCATGGGTGACGGTAATCGCTTACCATCAGGCGATTCGTTTGCTCGTTTCAGTAAAGTAGCTAAGCGGGCAAGTTGCGGAACATAATTTTGTTTCTAAGAGAATAAAAGAGTATGCAGAAAAAAAAAGAAAAAGAAAAGATGGAAAAGGTGGATGGATTGTGTGAGAGATGACATGAAACAAACGCGAGTGAATGATGAGATGACGGGGACAGAAAGATATGGAAGAAAAAGACATGCTGCGCCGACCCCAAATGAATGGGATAAGGGCAAGCGAATGATGAAAAGAGTATGCAGAATTATTATTATTCTTAATTAAGTAGAAATACCAGTTGAACCCCTTCGCAGATTTGAGAATTTTAGGTAAATATTTCCGACGCGTTGACAATTAGTGCGATAAGAACAACTGCATAACTGCAGCTTAGGCGAAAAATCGTGCATAAAAATCTCAGAAATCGAGGTTACATTCTTGACATTTTCCTCCTCCAAAACTTAAACAATCGTAACGAAATTTTGGAACAGAATAATGAGTTATCTATGTCTGGCCGTTTTGATTTTTGCATTTATTGTTGCCGATTTTATATATCTGTTTACGGCGCATTTATTTGGCCGTTTTTAGCGCCTTTTAAAGTCACCTGGTTCCGTTTTTTGCCATTTGGCTACGGAACCCTAAAAAAGAAGAACGTACCGAGCCCTTCACTACATTTTTTTGCTCATACAACTATTGAATCACAATGTTACTACAGAAAATTTATTGCTAGCCACTCGTCTCCGCCGCTACATTGATTGCCAAACAAAATTACATTAGTATTATTCATAGTTGATCGTATTTAAAATAGACCTGCTGAGAGTTTTTAAATTAACGCCATCTAGTGGCAATATTCCGAACTTTTTTGTTAGTTAGCTGAGAAAACGCGCATCGCAGATATTCAGATTTAAATGGAGTTTCGATAGAAGTACGGGATATTCTCGATAGATGGCGCTAATGTTTCGTTTCAGCTGTGAAAAATTTAAGACGGTGATTTGATTCATCCACTGCGTAAGACTTTGGGCAATTTTTACTCCTTTAAATTTGGAACTTTCTTTTTTGTGTAGTTCAAAACTCAAATTTAATTTGTAATTGCACTAGTACCTAGGCACAGGAGGCCTTGGCTACTTTTTCTTTCACATTTATAGCATGAGTTTCGGTTTATAATGTATTACCTTTTTGGGACATATGGGAAACTAGTCAAATCTGCCAAGTAACATTTAACGTAACAAATATTGGAACTTAATTGGAGAGGCAACTGTAGAGACATTTCCTAATTTGTATGCCGGGAAGTAGTTTTTGATTATTTTTGCGAAAATTACTAATATTTGGGGATAACCTTACACACAGACTATCTTAGCCCTAAACAAATAACAACTACACCTTCTTACTGTATATTGTTCCGAAATAATGGTCAATAAGAAAGTCAGTGAGACCCTACTCATAGTGTTGTGTTCCTGTTGGTGAGTAAGGTTGCCAGAGCTCAACGAGGGTTGGGAGGGGGTTAGGGTCGGCAACGCGCATGTAACTCCTCTGGAGTTGCAGGCGTACATAGGCTACGGATACTGCTTACCATCAGGCGAGCCGTATGCTTGTTTGCCACCGACGTAGTATAAAAAAAAATATGAAAAAATACTTTATTTCTCTTATCAAAAAAATTCCCAGTAGTTAGCACCAAACCAGTGGGAAAAAATTCCCAGTAGTAAGGTACCACTGGTAACAACTTGGTGGTAACTAGTGGGAATAACCCGAATGTAACTGTGATGGGACGGGATGGTAGGATTCATGTGGCTCATATTATGAATTTAAATGAAATACTTATTTGTAAATATAGGTGTATGTAAATTTATTCTGTAGACAGTATCTCCAATTTCCGCCTGTTACAGACATACAATAGTACATTGTGCATTTGTTCAACGAGGGGGGTAAGCGACATTTTGCAAACGTGGTCTTTAGGAGCATGACAGTTGCAGGTTTGCAATATTCTTACCCCTGAGTTACACACAATGTTTTTCGTCACACTTGCAAAAAACTAAATTTTAAGCGAAATAATTCTTAAATACGGTGACATTTTAAACATTCGTCTGCCATATTGTCATTATTTGACAGGTTAGACCAGGGATCGGAAACCGGTATTTTTTGTATGGGAACGAAAACGGTATTTTTTCGTTCTTTGTTAATTACTTCATTTCTAATTAGGCAATCTAATAATACGAAGTCGTTATCTGAAAACACAACTGAGTCCTACATTTAGAGTATAAAATAAACCGAAATATATGGTTATTTCGATGTTTTTGCAAAAAACCGGTTCCGATCCCTATCCTGCATTCAGCCATGGTTCAAAATTCTGTAATAGTACATTACGATACAAGTGCGAAAAATAGGAAATTCGAAACGAGTGGCGATAAATTAAAACACGACCGAAGGGAGTGTTTTAAATCGACACGAGTTGCGAATTACCTATTCGCACATGTATCGTACAACGTTTTACAGTACATATGGCCCTTTAAATGTTCGACACAGTAACGTAATATGCTACTTCTCGCACTAGTGCTATAAAGTAGCCCCATATGTACTGTAAAAATATTTTAAACCGTCTATTAAATTAATCAAATTAAATATTTTTAACATACACAATAAAAATTTGTTATAAATGTCAGTATTTTATAAGTAAAACTCATTTATACCTACTTAGTTCGTATGAATTAATGACACAATTTAGTTTTTGCCCTCCTTACCTGCATGAAATAAGATCTTTTTCAAACAAGTGTGATGAAAATAATAATAATAATAATATATCAATGGGCAAAGCATTTCACATTCTTACAGACTGGAAAGTGAAGGATTTGATGTAGAACTTACTAGATGACCGAGGGGAAGCAAAAAGAAGATTTTGAGAACATCTAACAGACGAAAAAAAACTAAACCGCTTTTTAAGGTAACCAGGAGTATTAGGAATAAATAAGGTACTGTAGAGAAGAGAAAGGATATGCGTATTACGTCGAAAACGTATCGGTAACCACTTGAGAAACGAATGCACACATTTTGAAGACATTCAAGCTTGTTTAATTGCTCTTCTGTAAGATCGAAGATAAAATCAAATATCCTTACAACTATATTTACAGAAATTATATCTATATTTATACTATTGCTTTATTACTAATAGGCCAAGTGCTCCGAGTTGTCTTAATACATGCAATGGAAACTTTGCAAATTCTAGTAAATTTGTCACTACGTTTGCGATAATCTGAAAATTGGAGCGGACGTAACTCCCCGGTTTTCCGTTGCTAATGCAGACTTATGTTTCCTGTTCTGAGCTTATTTACTGCCATACTGCCTGTAAATAAAACGGATTTATAGTGAAACTAGTTTTGCGGACTTATGAGGACAAGTAAATAAATTGGCGCCTTGGATTTTGGGTCATTTTACCACAAATTATCTCTATCTTTTTTTTTCAATTTGTTTAATAAAAAGGTTGAAAATCTCATTAGGATTATATGAGACTTGATCGAAATTGTTAATAGTGTATTAACAGAAAGCCACAATAAAAGTTTGGAACTTTTACACAACCCGAACCATCGCTGCTATGGCATAAATAAAGTAATTTGCCTTGTCTGGTATATGAATAGATTCCCAGAGGGGTAACCAGAGGGGTGCTACGACATAAGGATTGCGCCAAGCGAGACATGCACGCCTTTAACATCCCGGTTCACAAATGGGAAGAGCTTGCCGAGGACAGAGTCAAGTGGCGCAAACTGATATTCGACGGACGTAAAATTCACGACGACGCTTGGTTTAAGACACTCGCAAGTAAGCGGGCCAAGCGTCATCAGCCTGACACCTGTTCGGCAGGGGCCAACTACACCTGCCAGGGTTGTGGGCGTGTTTGCCGCTCCCGTATTGGCTTACACAGCCATGAAAAACGTTGTCGCCCTGCCTGACACTGCTTGTATAGTCTGTAATAGACTCGAAGGCCAATGATGATGATGATGATGATGAAGCAGAGGGTCTACCTCGAACCACGTTCGACATGTTGCCTCCCTGTTACACTTACGTGCGAATTCACAAGTGCGACAGAGAGGCATCACGTCGAACGTGGTTCGCGGTAGGCCCTCAGAGCCCACGGATTTCCACTTGCTACGATCCTGACATACGTCTTTCACTTTCATAACATTTCTCACACACATACGTTTCGGGTGCCCCTAGCTGCCATTCTTAAAGGATTTCCCCGATGAAATATGGCATATTTGAAAGTCAAAAAGCATTCTTGGACGTTGAGTGTCACAAAGTGCAAGAATAAGTAAAAATTACATAAATATTGATATTTTGAGAGCCTATTTCCTGCTCAAGAGTTTATTATGCATATTCATATTTATTTCGTAAATGCATTTTCAATCATTATTAATAAAATAAATCATTAAAAATACATATTTTAACAAGAATAATAATATTAGATATAAAAATTAAAGCAAAATAAAATTCAATTAAATGTCACAGAATTCTCGGATGCCATAAAATGCATTATTAATGAAATGAAATGAAATGAAAGCATTTATTTCGGACAAAAACATCCATATTATGTTAGTAATGACTTACGGCTAAGTGTGTTAGTAGAAAGTATAAATACAATTTGGAATGGCATGCAGAGACATCCAGTGAATAAGGATAGGGCTGTCCATCCTCCTTGATAAGCCATTTCTTTAATTAAAATCATGTTTTACATTTCGTTGAAACATGGTGATGCCCGTGTCTCAAATGATAGCTGGAAGCTGGAATGTATCCATTTTATGGATAAATTCTTTGTAAGTACATATTCTATAACTTTTATTCTTGTTTTATATTTTTGTGTAGGTAAACTTGTTCAATGATAATTATTTTGTCACCACACCACCTGGTAAAGTAAAATTTTGATTGATAAATATCGACATTTTCAATTGTTTATTTTTGATATTTTGAAGTTAAGTAGTCAATCAATTACGTATTAATAAGCACGAGCGGTTAAACAAAAAAAAATCCCCCTTGTAAAACAAATAACTATTACAATCCGATTTCCTTCTGCCAGTTAAGAGGCTGTCAACACCCAATGTCCTTGAAATTGATGTTACTTAAACAGTTTTTTAAGAAAGACTATTTGTTTTAGTAAAGTAAGAAAAATATATGTTCATATTAATTATATTTCAAAGACCGTGGTTGTATGTACTCGATACACGATTGAACGAAATCTGCTCGATAGAAAAGAATTGCAAAGATTGGTCTTAAAATCACAATTAAACGGTTCTATGTCTTTATTGTTTTGACTTATGGGTCTGCAATTAAAATCACAATTTCAAAACATTTATATCTAAACCGCTAATGAGTAAAATATTACACTAATAATCCACTTATTTTTATTTAAATAGTTTTCTTATTATTCCCTTGCCCAGGCCCTGTAACATGCGACAGTGCTTTCTTATTTACTCCGATACAAATAGACAGTGTGCGCGCTTTAGGTATTGACAGCCTCTTAAGTGTATTGCTGTTAGTACAGAGCAGACTCCTCGGCGTGCTATAACTGTTCGCCCCGTGGGTTCGGTTATTTCCGCTGCACTTATAACGGCTGACTGGTAGGTACGCTGCTTTTGCGCCATGCGTGTGGTGGCTATTTCAGATTTGAACCAGCTTCAGGAATAGATGTAACATTAGTTTAAACTTTACTCCAGGTACTTTTCGTTTATTTAGTGATTGAAACGAGTCTACAGCATATAATTTCATTCAATTTCAGTATTTCTACCTCGAATATTTTCGGGTGGTTTAGTGTTGTTAACCCTTATCTCTTTGGCGACCGGTCTCGCCTGGATGATAGTGACCCTGCCTATGGGGCCGATGGTCCCGGGTTCAAATCCTGGAAAGGGCATTTATTCGTGTGATGAGCATGGATATTTGTTCCTGAGTCATGGCTGTTTTCTATGTATTTAAGTATTTATAAATATTTATATATTATATATAATAATAATATATAGTTGTCTAAGTACCCTCAACACAAGCCTTATTGAGCTTACTGTGGGACTTAAGTACTCAATTTGTGTAATAAAATATCCTATTATATTTATTTATTTATTTATCTCCGTTGACATTCTGATGCGACGTCTGTCATCCTTGACCACAGCTAGAGCTGGTGCTGGTGCAACCTACAGTTTAATAATGTGTGTGCAACTCAGCGGAAACTTTGGATAACATAAAAATAATGAAATGGGCCTGATGATAGTAATTAAAAATCACTAAAATATGGTATTTTCTTAGTGAAATTTTAATCATAGAATTCGAAAAATGCTTAATTTTTTTTTATTAAGTAAGAGATTATTATTTATTTTGATAACTGAAAAATACGGACGCCCGCCATGACATGTTAAACATCAATCAGAGCGCATGACGTCACACTTGTGTAAACAAACACCCATAACGGCCATTACCCAAATAAAGTGATTCTTTGCGCTTTTATTTTACGTGGTTCGATTTATCGATTACGATACAAGTTGGTTTATACCAAATAAATATTAATCATAAGTCATGGAACTAGTGAAATAAATACTCACGTCGAAATAATCTTCACAAAAATAAAGATTAGTACTGGGTGATATTGATGAAGGCTTAAGTTTTCGCCTAGCAAATTTAAGCCACTTGTCATGAATTGTTTTCTGTTGTGGGACGAACACAAACAACTTATCAGGTGCTTTCATTGATGTGTTACCATACTGAGGGACCGAGCAAGACTTGTAAACTTTTGAATTCATGTTTATTTATTTATTTATTTATTTTTATTATTTTGGATTACCAACAGATCTTACATGCTCTTAAATCTATATGATAATCAGGACTGATGCTTATCTAATTATAGGTAACCACATCTTATATAAGTGTCTTCTACTTATTCAATGAGCAATCGAGCATCTAGGTAGCAAATGTCAAAGAGGTCTGCGTTGTTTTTACAAACGTGACGTCACTCGGGACGCCATGACACTGAAAAGCGTTTTAGCGCCAAATTTAAATTTAAAAACTAAAATGCATTTTTTCCTACTTAACTGTTGTTTTCTCTAGAAAAATCTTATTCGTTGGACATAATAAATGTTTCTAAATATTATAGAACAGTTTTTCAGAATGTGTCATCATGCCTATTATACAGGGTGAAATTTTAAGGACCAGCCAAACTTTGCGCAGTGACTTTATAGGCCATACTGAACAAGTTTTATTGTGAAAACAATAACGAAATCGCGAAAAAAGGCTGGCCATACAAATCTATGGCATCACATAAGCCGGACAACGTATTAAACAGACACTTTTTGATATTTAACAAATTGAACACTTATCAGTGAAATAATAAGGATCAAAGTCAAATGGCGGTCTAAAAGTTTTAATTATGTGTCGAAACATGGCACTAAATTTACGTCGCTACAAAGCTTTCTTTGACAATACACCTCTATAGGGAGCGTGCATGAACTGTAGGAGGCAGCACTGGAGCCGTCAGATTTTTGGCGCGAGGCGTAAATGTGATGTTTATTGTTCCGATGTAGCCTACAAGATGGCAGAACCTACTATGCACAAGAAAACACGTGACGTGTAAATGTACACGTTTATGGTTCCGATTCAGGCCACAAGATGGCAGACCCTCCAACGCGCACGGTCCCTATTTCAACTTCTCTTTGATAACAATAAAATAGTAATATGTAGTTTATTTTTGTGTTGTGTTCAAAACAAGCTTTGTTAGTATCTGCATAAATTTATCATCGACACATTTAACCATTTATAATCCTTATTGCAACGAGATAAGAACTACCAATGTTCAGTAAAAAATGTTTACTATTATTATAGTTTTACTATTCTACTATTATAGTTCGTGTCATCCACGATGACGCGCAGATTTATCAAATCTAACCTTTAATGTCATAAAAATACGAGTCAAGACACGCGTCTTCGTGAATGACACGATCTATAGCCAAAGGTACAAAAAGGAATGCCACCAGACGTAGGCGGAATTAAATAATGTGTCGTATCTATTTGGGGACACATTCCTTTGGCTTTAGTATTTCGGTGTAATGGTTATCAAATAGTTTTACTAGAAAACGTTAGAGCGATGAACAGCTTTATGGGTGAACTAGTTGCTGTCCGCGACTTTATCGGCGTAGAATAAATAAATCTTTATTTTTTTTCTTTTATAGGACATTATTACACAAATTGACTAACTCCCACGGTAAGCTCAATAAGGCTTGTGTTGCGGGTACTTAGACAACGATATATATAATATATAAATATTTATAAAAACTTAAATATACAGGGTGACCTTAGCCATTGGTCACACCCTGAAATCCCACGTAGGGTTACTTCTCAGGAATGCTCTGACGTTAATATTTTTTTAATTAGAACAAAAGATAAAAAAAATAAAAAAATCGAACAAAAGTTATTTGCAATATTCGACAACAAAAAGAAACATACTGTGTTAATCTTTGGCAGTGTTTTTGACAATTTGTTCGAAATATTTGATAATGATGACATTTTTCAAAAGTCAGAAGCTTATTAGTGTCATAAATAAAAAAGATAATCAAAAAGGTCGAAGAAGGTTCCATACTATTCTTTGAGGATATTACCTTAGGAGCTACTAACACATACAGGCTGCTCCAAAAAAAAAAATTGTAATTTGTTAATTTCTTCGAAACCGCTACACCGGTTGTTATGATACTTTGTACGCTGGTTCTAAATACCCTAATGCATATGTACATTTCGGCTTTGTCCAATGGCTAGGGACACACTGTATAGAAAACATCCATGACTCTGGAAAAAATATCCATTTTCATCACACGAATAAAATGCCCTTACCAGGATTTGAACCCGGGACCATCGGCTTCATAGGCAGGGTCACTACCCAGGCCAGACAGGTCGTCAAAAATGAAAAAATCTTTATTGCCACACTTTAACAAACAATATAAACAATATTTATTAAAAAGTACCTAAAAAATACAAAATAAACTTAAACTTATCAACTTAACAATATAACTATAACTTAGAATGTTAACTGATAAATAAAATAAATAAATATGATAGGACATTATTACACAAATTGGCCAAGTCCCACAGAAAGCTCAATAAGGCTTGTGTTGTAGGTACCTAGACAATGATATATATAATATATAATAAACACGCGGAGTGTTAGGGGCGGCAACGCGCATGTGGCTCCTCCGGAGTTGCAGGCGTACATAGGCTACGGAGACTGCTTACCATCAGACGGGCCGCATGCTTGTTGCCTCCGACGTAGTAAAAAAAAAGTGACTCTGGAACAAATATCCATGTTCATCACACAAATAAATGCCCTTACAAACCAGGATTTGAACTTAGTAATAATTGATAGAAACTTTCGTATTTCCTTCCCCGGACCTCAAACTATTTTCTTATCAAATTTCATCTAATTCGGTTCAGCATTCTACGCGTAAAGAGTTGTACGGTGACAGACAGACATAACAGCTACTTTTGAATTTGTAATATTAAGGAGCGATCAGAGAGTATTTGAACCAGTCAATTTGCTCTATTGAGAAGAATATCAAAACGATATTGAGTATTTAGAATACTATTATAACTTTGGGAATAAATCAAATTATTTAATATATTATATTTTAATTATTTTTCATCACACTTGCTCGAAAAAGATCTTATTTCATGCGGGTTTACTGAAGGAAGGCCTATGTTGTCCCCTCGGGAGTTCTGGATTGTAAAAAAAAGCTATAATTCCCTAGGGAGTAATAGCGTTTACTTAAATTATGTCACTATATCTGGAAAATTTTAGGAGTTAGATAGTTTTAGAACTTCGTCACTCTCAAATGACCGTTGGTATACTTATATCTTTGCAATAAAGTTCAAATCATAAAAATCGTGAATATGTCACTCTCTTTCACTTACTCTTTACACTTTAGAAGAGTTTCTGAATTATTTTAGTAAATTTGTGTTATTCGGCCATATCGTAAACACGTTTGAATCACGAAAACAAACACCTAATTATAAATCACCTGGAAAATTTTAAGAGTTAGTTTTAGAACTGCAACACTCCTAACTCGCCATTTGTATACCTTATGTCTTCACAATAAGGATTACGATTCTCCAGAGGGCCTACCGCGAACCACGTTCGACGTGTTGCCTCATCCCTGTCACACTCTCTTACAAATTTACAAGTGCGACAGAGAGGCAACACGTCGAACGTGTTTCGCGGTAGGCCCTCAGTTTACACTTTACAGTGTGGACGATTAGTGTTGGGAGAAACTCGAGTCTTTTGTGTTTAAATTGGAAGAATTCGACTCGTTTTTACGAGACTGCGTAAAAAAACTTTCCCGCATTTCAAGCCCAGAGTCGAGTCCTTTATTGAGTAGTTGTTTTTTTATATATTAAAAACTGATCGGCGATTGGCTCTAGTCACACCTGATGGAAAGTGAAGACAGGGCCTAAAATGGAGCTCACCGATTTAGTAAGTTAAGCGCAATTCAAAAGTACTTGAGAAGAGAGAAACTCGGTCATTAGCTTTGTAGGTTTTATCAAAATATTATCTAGTTGCAGTAAAGGAAATAAGCGTTATTGTATGTCATGGTTAAAAAATTGTACAAAAATAAGCATTATATCAAGTACGGTTTAGATTAAATCATAATATAACAATGTCAACGTATAATAATAGTTACATTATAACAAGTAATAATATATGAAATGGCATTATGGCATGTGTCTGATAGTTTTTTGTAATTATATTAAACATTATACACCCCTCAAGTCTCTACAAAAACTCGAGCCTCTAACAAGTTGAAAAGAATTCGAGTTTCGACTTAATTATATGAGTCTGAAAAACACAATCGAGTCTTAAACTAGAAGACTCAAAAGACTCAAGTCTAAACCAACACCAGTGGACGATACGTCACGTTACCTCTTTCACCAGATGGATATCATTCACCCGTTACACCGAGATTTAGACGTTTTTCTGAGAAGCTTATAATTATCGGTGTTGAACCGACCCTGAACCAGTTACAGAACGCCTAAGCTCTCGTTGGCTCTAGTTACGTCACTGGGGGCTTGTTAAAATACTCGTGTATTCAGTTCAAGATGAATGCATTGAGTGAGAAATCCGTAGATTTATATTATTTTTAATTTAAGCTTTTAATGTTAATCGCCAGAATACAGGCCAAATCCGATTAAATAGCTTGTTCGAAAAATAATGGATTAGTACATTGTACTACAAGGGGGGTAAGTAAAATTTGAGAGTGGTAGTGGAATTAAAGACCAGAGTTAGCATTATTCCTCGGAGATGCAATGTTTTTCATCACACTGGCGAAGAAAAAACTAAAGGCCATAGTCGGGTTCCCATAGTAAGTCGGCCCTTAAATAAATTTGACTCAGGGATTTTTCTGTGAGTACAGTCAGCATCAAAAGTAGCGGATCAAACAAGGTTTCAAAAGTATCTACCATTCTGTAACAGCTTAACAAAAAGTGATAGTTCTATATGTAGAACAATTAAGACTATAAATGATATACTTTTGAACGTAAATTTGAGAGATTTATCTATATTTGGAAAAGTTATCCGGAATATCAGATACTTTTGGCGCGTTGTTTCATCCGCTACTATTGATGCTGACTGTACCTCTTACAACATCTTAATAATGACAGTTTTTGACTAATTATTTTTTGAAGTTTTTTTCTTTAATGTATTATATTTCGAGATGTATTCAAGCGATTTTCTTAAAATTTTAAAATGATGTTTTTTAGTTAGATATTCATCGATACTCAAAAAACGAATAGCAGTTGTCATATAAAAACAACCGCCATATTGTCATTTCTTGACAGGCAATGACATCGAACGCACAGACCTATTCGGCATTCAGCCACTGAAAATTATGTAAAAATATTTTAAACCACTATTAAATTAACCAAATTACATATTTTTAATCATAAACAAAAATCTTAAATTATAAACGTCAGTATTTTTAAAGTGGAACTCATTTACGATATTTATGTGGTTTGTGTGATATTATTTATTTATTTATTTATTTAAACTTTATTGCACACATAAAGAAAAATGTACAAATGGCGAACTTAATGCCAAAAGGCATTCTCTACCAGTCAACCATTGGGTCAAACAGAGACATTTGTGTATGTTGGTGCAGGAAAAAATAATAACAAATAATAAGGAAAAAATTAAACGTGAAGTCAAATAATATTAAAAATATATAAATAGTTAAATACTACTACTTATATAATGTATAAAAGATAGACTAATCCATATAATTATGTACATATACATGATGGTGAACCTTATTTAAGTTCTTCTGACAGAAGATGCTTGCGAAGTAGTCGTTTGAAAACGGGTTTGCTTGGGGCTTGTCGAATAAAGAGAGGGAGGGAATTCCAGAGACGGATTGCCTCAACGGCGAAAGAGTTAGACATAAAACCAGTACGGTGTGAAGGAATCGAGAGTTTGAGAGAACGGGAGGAACGGAGTTCACATCCTGGACGGGGGGTGATGAAAGTGAATTTACGTTTAAGATAACCAGGGGAGGAAGGCTCGAACAAAATGGAGAATAAAATACTCAGGATTCTAAGGGACCTACGACGACGGATGGAGAGCCAATTTAGCTGACGGCGATAAAAAGAAACATGGTCGTATTTGCGAAGTCCGAAAATGAAACGTATGCCATTATTCATAAGACGGTCTAGCTTATTGAGGTACTCCTGAGAGATATTAGTCGTGCACGCGTCCGCATAGTCAATAACTGGCAAAATTAGAGTCTGCACAAGTAATTTCTTAGTACCTACTGGGAGAAAATTCTTAAATTTATAGAGATAACGCAATGTTCCTGAAACTTTCCGACTTATTTCAGAGACTTGGTCATTCCAGGTAAGGCTAGAATCTAATACAAGGCCGAGATCTTTCACTTGTTTAGTAACTGGAATAACAGTGCCATCAAACAAAATCGGCGCGACAGAAACCGCACCAAGCTTTACTTGTTGATGATGGCTACCCAGAATAATAGCCTGACATTTTGCCGGATTGACACTGATGCCAAAGCTATTGGACCATTCAGCTATGTAAACTAGATCGTCATTGATGAGGGAAACAGCAGAATTTACGTTTTCCACAGAAACATGGGCGTAAAGTTGCAAATCATCTGCATATAAATGGTAAGAGCTGCGGATTTTGGAGGTGATTTGGTCAATAAAGATTGAGAATAAAAGAGGAGAAAGGATCCCACCTTGTGGTACTCCCGTGTTCAGGTCACACCAAGCAGATAAGCATCCACTGGCTTTAACAGCCTGAACGCGGAATATTAGTAACATAATAATAAAAATAATGTATAACTCCCTAGGAAGTTCTCCTTCAGTACACCTGCAAGAAATAAGATCTTTTTCGAGCAAGTGTTATGTTCCAAGCGGTTATGCCATTACCTAGAAATATGCATCTGCTTTTTAAAGTCGGTTAATATAAATAAATAATACATAAATATTGGACATTCTTACTACACTACACTAAATATACTGCCATCTTTCGACACATGATTAAAACTTTTAGAACGCCATTTGACTTTGATCCTTATCCCTTCACTGATATGTGTTTAATTTGTTAAATATCAAAAACTGGCGCCATCTAACAAATCAAAGGCCAAATGTATGGCGGCATCATTTCGAGCGATGGCGCCACAACTTTTGGGTTATTCCCGGTAAGATGGCGTCATCGATTCGAGCGACGGCGCCACTACCTGTGGGTTATGCCCGGTAAGATAGCGTCATCGTTTCGAGGGATGGCGCTACAACCTTTGGGTTATGCCCGGTAAGATGGCGCCACTTTTTGATATTTATCAAATTTAACACATATCCGTGAAATAATAAGACTCGAGTGAGGTAATGAGGATCAAAGTCAAATGGCGTTCTAAAAGTGTTAATCAGGTGTCTAAAGATGGCAGTAAATTTACTGTGCATGGCTACAAAATTATCTTTGACAATCTATCTCTATTTCAAATTCTTTTTGCTTTAAATTTAGCAATAATGTCGTTAACAGTTTTCTTAGGAGAATATTAAAATACTAGCTATCTCCGCCAATTTATTTTTCCACAGAGTTAAATATTGAGGATTACCACGCATTATTCATTTGGTTGGTAAACATTGAAGAATTATGACGGAATAACTCGCGAAGGGTTTACTAATAAAATAATTGTTGGCAACAGCCAAGTTTTCAATTCAATTCAATTCAAATATACTTTATTCATGTAGGCCTAGCAACAAGCACTTATGAATAGTAAGACAGTATTACATATAATTATCTTAATCTAATTATCAGAGCAATTTATTGATGTTGTAATTCATAGATCAAATTTAATACTAAAACTTTCACAAAATATAGTCATACAAAAAAAAATGTATAAAAAATACTAGTCTAGATTGTTTCTAGAATAAATTCTAAATGTCAAACAAATATAATAAAAACAACAAAGGAAATACATGCATTGGAATATCCATTTCATCATCATTATTCAAATATAATAAATAATTAATCATTTCGAATCACAATTAATCCCACGTTGTTTTATCATTCATGTAGTCTTGTGTGGTATAATAAGCTTTAGAAATAAGTTTACGCTTTACATGATTCTTAAATTTATTAATTGGTAACTCAGTAATATGGTTTGGAAGTTTATTATAAAATCTCACACAATTACCCATGAATGATTTTTTAATTTTATGGAGCCGAGTGAAGGGCACGGCGAACTTATGTTTATTTCTAGTATTAATATTATGAATGTCACAATTTTTCTTAAAATCGGCAATATTTTTATGCACATACAGAATATTCTCATAAATGTATTGACAGTGCACTGTCATGATGTCAATTTCCTTAAATTTATCTCTCAGTGAGTCTCTATGGTTCATTTTATATATTGCTCGAATAGCCCTCTTCTGCAGAACAAAAATGGTATTTATATCTGAAGCACCACCCCACAGTAAAATACCATATGACATAATGCTATGGAAGTAACTAAAATATACTAATCGAGCTGTTTTTACATCAGTTAACTGACGGATTTTGCTTACTGCAAAAGCTGCAGAACTCAGTCTATTCGAAAGAGTAGCAATATGGGGACCCCACTGGAGTTTAGAATCTAAAGTTATACCAAGAAAAACTGTACTATCAACTAATTCCAATTCCTCATCCTTCACAATGACACTTGTTTTTACATGCCTTACATTACTAGTGACAAACTTAATACATTTAGTCTTATTCTCATTTAACAATAAATTATTAACATTGAACCAATTTACTACTTTTGAAATAGCATCGTTTACATCATTGTAAGCTTGTTGCTGTCGTTTGACTTTGAAAATAAGTGAAGTGTCGTCTGCAAACAATACTATATCATGGTGGGTCTTTACAAGGAATGGCAAGTCATTTATGTAGATAAGGAACAGGAAAGGTCCCAATATTGACCCCTGTGGTACACCCATAGAGACCAATGACCCCGGTGATCGCTGTCCATTCACATCGACCCTTTGTATTCTACCATTTAAGTAGGACTTAAGTAAATCCAGTGCCGCTCCTCTGACTCCATAATAGTGTAGTTTCCTGATTAATGTTTCATGACAAACGCAGTCGAAGGCCTTAGACAAATCACAGAAGATACCTATAGCATCTCGTGACTCCTCCCAGGCATCGAAGATATGCTTAATTAGCTCAACACCAGCATCGGTTGTTGAGCGACCCCGTGTAAAACCAAACTGCTTATTATGCATTAAATTATTGACGTTAAAATGTCGTACTAATTGAGAAAGAATTAATTTTTCAAAAATCTTAGGTTTGGGATTGTAGATTATTTTTGTGTTTAGTATTAAATTTTTTAAAGTAAAATAAGAATAAAACTATGATTTAAAAGATATATATATGGAACTCACAACTCAACGACACATTGTTAAAAATATGTACCCGCTGTGGAACTCCTGCCTCCAGGGGGAAAAGTGGGCAGTATGGAAAGCCTAATAATAGACCTAGGACGGGAGTAGTCAAAGTCAATATATTCTTTATTCAAATAGGCCTAACAACAAGCACTTAAATCGTCAAATAATTCGTCAAACAGTTGGTCAGATAAAAGATAATCTTCTGGAATTGGCCAACAGGTTGATACATTTTGCGAGCGTGGAGTTTCCTAGACAACAATAGACATGAGACACTATTCCAAACTGTTGCTCAAACAGTTGTTGTTGTTGCTGTTGCACTGTTGTTGTTGCTCAATGATGTACACTGAGGCTAGGTTCACACGGCGTTATTTTTTCCCGTATACCGTATACGGGATTTTATCGAATAACGTAGTGATAACAAAATTTGTATGGCAAATGTCAAAATCGTTCACACGGCTAGACGGCTTTTCCGCATAGACGCCGTATGAACGATTTTGAAAGTTGCCATACAAATTTTGTTATCACTACGTTATTCGATAAAATCCCGTATACGGTAAACGGGAAAAAATAACGCCGTGTGAACCTAGCCTGAGGAAGTTCTCCCGAGGGCTACCTATATACCCAGAGGGCTAGAAATGGAAAAGCATTGCCAACAAAAATTGAATTTAAAAAGTTTGATCCCTTTACACGAATAAGAAGAGAGATAAGAATTGTACTCTAGCAGGAATGAAGTCGGCATCACAAATATAATACGCATCATAAATAATTTCGGGTTCCTGACGAAGCCTGCGTTGTGGATAATTTAAATAAGATTATTTTTAAAGAATTTGTGTATTTCGGGATACTTATTTAATTTAAGTTGATTATCGTTATGGGTCTTTACAAAAGAAATCTTGCACAGATTACAAGTGACCCAAAGAGCGATGGAAATAAGAATGGTAGGAATGTCACTTGGGACAGGATAACAAACAAGTGGCTTCGAGAACACAGTAAAGTCACTGATGTAACCAGGGGAATGGCAAAACTGAAGTGGGAGTGGGCTGGGCATGTGGCCCGAAAAGACCGCTCGTGGTGCAAGAGGCTGGTAGAGTGGAGACCTTGGGGAGAGGCGCTCCCAGCAGGGAAGCCAAAAATGCGTTGGTATGACGATATCAAGAGGACAGCTGGATCGAAATGGGTAAATAGAGCGCAAAACAGACCAGAATGGCAAAAATTGAAGGAGGCCTACATCTCAAAGATTGAAAAGGGCTAAGAAGAAGAAGATCGTTATTGGTCGACATGTTCCGATCTGTTCGAGGATCGCCAACTGGAGGA
This sequence comes from Cydia pomonella, assembly GCF_033807575.1. Classification (NCBI taxonomy): domain Eukaryota; kingdom Metazoa; phylum Arthropoda; class Insecta; order Lepidoptera; family Tortricidae; genus Cydia; species Cydia pomonella. The sequence goes on from NC_084708.1 coordinate 1,566,219, forward strand.
ATAGCTGAGGCAGTAACATGAAAAGCGAAAATTTTAATTTCTTCATCTGCCTTTCTATCTCTCGAATATGCAAAAACGGTAGAGAGGCAGATAATGCAGCCAATGGAGGCGGCCCATGAAGCCGATGGTCCAGAGTTCATATCCTGGTAAGGGCATTTATTTGTGTGATGACGCCGAATATTTGTTCCTGAGTCATGAGTGTTTTCTATGATTTTTTTATATATATACCGTAGCCTATGGACGCTTGCAACACCAGAGGTATTACATGCGCGTTGCCGACCCTTTAAAAACCTGTACACTTCTTTTTTGAAGAACCCCATACTGTAGCCCCTCGGGAAAACCATGAAAAAACCTTTTCTATTTATTTACAATTTATATATTGTTGTCTAAGTACCTACAACACAAGCCTTATTGAGCTTACTGTGGCACTTAGTCAGTTTGTGTAATGTCCGACAATATTTATTTATTTAATTTAATGCAGCCGATTCGCGTACTACCTACGCATTTCTACTAATTCTGTCTATAAAATGGTTCGCTAAGAGTGTTTTTTTATACCACGTCGGTGGTAATCAAGCATACGGCCCGCCTGATGGTAAACAGTCACCGTAGCCTATGGACGCCGGCAACTCCAGAGGTGTTACATGCGCGTAATCCACCCTTTAAAAACCTTGTTACTCCTTTTTTGAAGAACACCATACTGTAGACCCTCAGGAAAACCTAGACATACAGGGAGCTCATTCCACAGCCGGAGCGTCTGCGGGAGGAAATTCCTCTTAAAACGCACAGTGCGCGACTATTTAGGCTCTAGGATTCTATTAGGATTTACGTCAATCCATTCAGCTTTCGACCAACGGCAATTATTGTCCAATTCAAACCTTCAAGAAAAGAGCGTACTCCCATCTTAAAGGCCGGCAACGCACTTACAACCTCTCTGGTGTTGCAGGTGTCCATGGGCGGCGGTAATCGCTTACCATCAGGTGATCCGTCTGCTCGTTTGCCTCCTCTACCATAAAAAAAAAAATAAAAAAATAAAAAAAAATCATCCGAACCTGTTATAAACGTAAACTTGACATGACCTCGATTTCGTAAATTAAAGACAACCACCGCCGCATTGAAGTATTTTGGCTTCAAACGCTTCAAGAATAAATTCATTTGGAAAAATGCCGTTTTCCGAATAAATTTTAACGGCTGAAAATGCTAATGAATTCTCAATTTCCGAAGAATAAATTCTTCTAATTTGTTTATCGTTGTTCTTAAAATTAAATGTCATAATTGTGAGTTAAATAAGAAAGCCATTTTTAATATTTATTTTGTCCGCAGTGATAAATTTGCTGTAATATTTTACTGGGCTGATGTATAAATGCTTGCTAATTTAGTATTTGGGCTCAGAGTAAACAGAATTTGGGTAAGGAATGGGGACAGTCGTTTGAGAGGTGCATATATTTTCGTTTTTGACCACCACCACACACAGAGCGAGATGACATTCACAATGCCCATACTTCTCTTATATAACTGTAATATATCTGTAATAACTTAGTGCAAACGCCTTTTCGGCTGCGATTGCTGCCATTATATGACTTAGTTTAGACATACCTACTGAGTACTGACAGACATTAAAGTTTTAAAGGACATTCGCAATTATAATCTGTAAATAACAAAAACTTAGCTTATTCGTTATAATGTTTTTTTGACGCCTAAATGTAAAAAGTAATAACGTGTCGCGTACTGAAAACGTACTTTTTTGGCAAATTTGAACAAATTCATATAACATTTTGTGCTCGATATAACCTCAGAAATGCGTGGTTAAAATCTGTCGTGTCTTACCAGCCCACAGTGTATATATTCTGTCGCTGCAATTTATATATACATCCTCAAAAATACCCTCAATCTATTCAGGTTGAGTACTAATTTGCTGTAGTACTTTTCCAGACTATTCGCGACACACAGACGCGGTCAAGGACTTAATATTACTAGACTTGAAAGATGTGCTGATGGCTTAATTTATCGCACCGCGAGCCAACTCATTAGTACTAGTCGGGTTAGTTGATTTTTCAATTGGATGGCTGCAGTGGCTTGGCGCCAGTGATTAACATATTTTCAAGAAATTGGACCCTAAAATTATTGCGGAACTCAAGACTATGATAATTACAACAATAAAGTTTGATGAGCCTCTGGTTCTTGCCAAAGAATGATATACCTATTCCCAGAATGCGTGATGCCGTTTTGCCTCAGTTATGTACTTTTTATATGTGAGATATAAGGTCCAATGCGCTTTGAAATGGTAATTGTGGAGTCTGCAACGCGCTGAGGGTCAGAAACGTGCATGTAACACCTCTGTAGTGGCAAGCGTCCATAGGCTACGGTGACTGCTTACCATCAGGCGGGCCGTATGCTTGTTTACCACCGTCGTGGTATAAAAAAAGTCTACTTTCCTTTCTTACATGTAAATGTTTATATATAGGATTTCTAATTCAAATGTTCCTAAATGAATTGTATAAAATAATGAAGATGTTCTCGAGTAATTTTCTTTTGGGTGAAAAATACGCGACACCGAATTTTTCGACACCCGAAAACAAATGACAGCCGAATAAATCTTATTACCAAAAATATTAAAGAAAGTATAAAAAATTTGCGCTTTAAAAAAAATAAAAGAATTTCGCTTTTAAAGGTTCCGTATCAGGGATCGGAACCGGTTTTTTGCAAAAACATCGAAATAACCATATTATTATTAGATTGCCCGATTAGGAATGAAATAATTAACAAAGAACGAAAAAATACCGTTTTCGTTCCCATACAAAAAATACCGGTTTCCGATCCCTGTTCCGTATCTCGAAAGAAAAAAACTGAACGCTTATAGGATCACTTTGTTGTCCGTCTGTCTTGTCTTTCCTTTAAATATGATGAAACATACTCAAGTCTGTTCCTTGAAGCTGTGAAAAAAATCAAACTTCTATAGTCATTTTTTTATCCCGTAGACTAAAATGACATTTCATGTGTTGCTAGTTTTTTACGTCTTATAAATAGTGATGTGCTACAACCGGTACTAACTGAAAATAAACTATTGGGAGTTACTTATATAGGCATGTAACACCATTTTGAGGCATTTAGAAATTTTGTATCCAGTTCTAAACACAATATTTCTAATATTTAAAAGCGATTTTATTGTAAGATTAAGAGTCACCTCGAAGCTCATAATGCAAATTAAATGTTTGAGTGGATTAGTAGTGAGTAGATTGTATTTATTGTTTACTTCATATCATGTAGTGAGTAGATGTCATTCATTGTTTATTTTGAATCTAAAATTAATTTAATATTTATCGGTTATTCACAAACCGAAATCAAAGATCAGCACTATTTGTTTTAAGCTGGTCACATTATTTCTACGTTTGACATTTGTGGTTGTCATTTTAGTCTACGGAATAAAAAAACGGACTTTAAGTAAACTTAAAAAAGATACGGCCGTTTATTCCGCAAAAAGCGTACACTCTCAAGGGAATCAAAATATCGCTTTACAGTACATATGGTGCTACTTTATAGCACTAGTGCGATAATTAGCATATTACGTTACTGTGTCGAACATTTCAAGGGCCATATGTACTGTAAAACGTTGTACGATACATGTACGAATAGGTAATTCACAACTCGTGTCGATTTAAAACACTCCCTTCGGTCGTGTTTTTAATTTTTTATTTATCGCCACTCGTTTCAAATTTCCTACTTTTCGCACTTGTATCGTAATGTACTATTACACTACAAGTACAGAGAAAAATCTGAAAACTTAGCCCGAATCGTACTTGTCCGGTTTTCTTATTACATAATCTCTGTGTGATCCATTTGGAATAGGTAAGAACTTTAGCCATTACCTTTAAATAGGTCATATCATAACATAACCTCAGCCTCTTAGAAAAGAGATAACTTAATATTCTACGCACTGCTGGATCTACTTAAATAATAGTATTTTATACAATCGTGATATAATAGAGAGCTTTTCAGTCGAGTACCGTGTTTAGGCAACGAAACTTGCTGAGTTGCCTAAGTGAGGTACGAGATTGAAAAGCTTGATTATATCAATATTGTATACAATACTTTTTCTACGAGTTATCACATTTTTTTTACTTTAAGGCCTAAATAAGTAATGAAAATTGGTAAGTATTTTTTTTTATACTACGTCGGTGGCAAACAAGCATACGGCCTGCCTGATGGTAAGCAGTCTCCGTAGCCTATGTACACCTGCAACTCCAGAGGAGTTACATGCGCGTTGCCGACCCTAACCCCACCCCCCTCGTTGAGCTCTGGCAACCTTACTCACCGGCAGGAACACAACACTATGAGTAGGGTCAAGTGTTATTTGGCTGCGGTTTTCTGTAAGGTGGAGGTACTTCCCCAGTTGGGCTCTGCTCTAGATCTGGAATGACATCTGCTGTGCTGTGCCCTACCACACAAGGCGAGATGACATTCACATTGCCCATACCTCTCTTTTGGACGTAGTTTAAGGACATACCCGGGTCTAAGTAGACAAAATGATATAAACGCGCGAGCATCCGCCCGCCCGACCCCGTTCCATGGGAGCGCGGCGGCACGTTGCACGTTGCACATTGGTAATTCTTTTTATAGTTGACTTCAGCGTATCGAAAGAAATTTAATAGTTGAGTGGGAGCCCATACATGAAAAGAACGCAATTATAGTTTGGTACACGAAATCTTAATTCATCAATTACAGTCTACGAGAAAAAGGGTGTTTTGAATTTGACTATGGCCGATTTAAGAACAATATGTGGCCTTTTGTATTATATTTCGTAATAAATAAAATAAATAAATAAATATTATAGGACATGGTTACACAAATTGACTAAGTCCCACAGTAAGCTCAATAAGGCTTGTGTTGGTACTTAGACAACGATATATATAAAATATAAATATTTATAATTACTTAAATACATAGAAAACACCCATGACTCAGGAACAAATATCCATGCTCATCACACGAATAAATTTCCTTACCAGGATTTGAACCCGAAACCATCGACTTCATAGGCAGGGTCACTACCCACTAGGCCAAACCGGTCGTCAATACGTATCTACGGTCCACTTTGTTGGGGTTTTTCACTTGCTGTGTCCACCAGCTACTGCCATTTTAAATAAAAACAAACATACATCGAAATCAACGCAGTACACATAATGCATTCGCCGGAAAACGCATAAAATTGGGTCGCGTCCAAAATAATTATAAACCAGTAAATCGCGGCTTGTCGTCAATACATTATACCCCGTGAAATATAGCACAATAACTGACATACCGTAAGTTAACTAAATAAGAGTTATATTCGACTGCACTTTTACGATTTAGCACCGAATGCAGCATATTAATTGCCACAGACAGACAAGGAAACGAATGACAAATGCAGATTGATAATCCTTACACAGAGTTATGTTATTTCTTAATCTGTGGACATGTTTTATGGCGAGGGCTTAATACCTAAATACTTGTTGGTTTTGACGGTTTTAACATAGGATCCTTTAGGCCGCCAAGAGTTGGAGGGAAAATAAAGAGACAAAAGAGATGTTTCTCTTAAAATGGTTTAGTCAGATACTCAAAAAAGGAGTGTACAAATTTTTAAAGGGTCGGCAACGCTTATGTAACACCTCTGGAGTTGCAGGCGTCCATAGGCTACGGTGACTGCTTACCATCAGGCGGGCCGTATGCTTGCCACCGTCGTGTTATAAAAAAAAATTATGTATTCGTGATGATTCTAATTATGTTTATCTGTTCTTTTCCTCTTCTTTCTATGTCTTCTTGTACTTATATATTATCTGCCAACCTTTTTCCATACGACGATTTCCAAGTCAGGGGTCCAAGATGACAATGGTTTGCAGAAAACGAAACGAAACGCTATCATTTCATAAATTATTTACGTTTATCTTAGCATTTCGTTTAATTTTCTGCAAATTGTCATGTTGGCTAGACCCCCAAAGGACGCGTGGGTTCGTGTACAGACGACACAAATAATTCAAAAGACCCTTAAAATCACAGCCCCTTTTTCTGCAGTATGTTTATGCATTTGCCACATTTTATTGCCTCATTTCATTAGCTAAACACATTAAATGCATCAAAATTATTGCAATTTTATGGCGACTCAAAATCGTTTTAACGATCGTTTGGCAAATTTTCTCAGAAATTGACATTGGCGTCTTTATTTTGCGACTCAAATTTTCGGGCTTTTCCCAACAGCTGATGGGCCGTTTTACTTGAAGTTGTGTGTACCTACCTAAACTACATATTTATTCAAATTTGGAAATTTCCATATCATTTCTACGTAGAATTACGAGCACCTTTGATTGTAATTAGGGAAAAAAAGTGACCCAAAATTTTCATTTCGTTACATACATACAAAATCTATGAAAAGTGGTAACAGAATGGCAATAAAACTCTTGGGACACTCGATGTACGACCACGTTCGATGTGTTGCCTCCCTGTCACACTTACGTACCAATTTACAAGATCGACAGAGAAACAACACGTCGAACGTGGTTTGCGGTAGGCTCTCTGTGGTCGCTCGCCATTCATGCTCGAGCCGGAAACGTCAAATTCAAATACAACACGGTACACCTGCGCAGATACTGGACTCGTTTCCGTTCACGTATGTGACATTGAACAGAATTAGGTTTTAGAAATTATATTTAATTTAATTCTACTGTAGAGCTAGTGCTGATTTTGTTCATATACAGGATATCTGGTTCATGGTTTCATCATCATTGGACACAAGAGTTATTAGGCCTAAGAACCGGTCTGGTCGCGTGGGTAGTGACCCTGCCCATGAATCCGATGGTCCTGGTTTGGAATCCCGGAAAGGGCATTTATTTGTATGATGAACACAGATATTAGTTCCTGAGTCGTGGGTTTTTTCCATGTTCCTATATAAGTATTTATCTAAATAATTTTTATGTACACATCCCTAAAAATAAACGAAAAAATATCAAACAAAAAATTGTTTTTGGCGTAATTGACCTAAACTCATATAACATTTTTTCCTTCTTTTGACCTTGATCGATGCGTTGTACTACGAAATAAATGACACAGACATAAAAAGTCAAAAAATATACTTAATTTAAATACCTATAGTATTCATCACTATCTAGTCTAAAGTGACAAATCATGTTCACAGATGATAAATAAGCACTAAAACGTTAAAATAGAATGTTTACTATCCGTAATGCTGTTGATCTCAATTTAATTGTTTTACCATACTGTTACATGAAAAACATGCTTGCAGTTTCTAAGACAGGTGGCATAGAACAGATTTTATAACTTTTATCATAACATTATAAATAAGAAAACATGCCAAGAGCATATCGGGTTATGTGTGTATAGGTTCCGTAGTTCACATAACTATTAATAATATAATATAATAATAATTCTGCCTTAAAGAAGACGAAACCGAACTTGAAAGTCTTAAAGAAGAGGCTGATAGAATGGACCTGCGAATCAACAGACGTAAGACAGTTAGCATGTGAGTTAAGTCAAGTACAACGGATCCGCTGTCGCTGGGGGGTGAGAACCTAGACTCAGTGTTAAAGTTTGAGTACCTGGGGAGCGTACTATCCTGCAAAGGTGGAGCGGATGAAGACATCGACAACAGGATAAAGAAGGCGAAGGCTGCGTTCGCTCAGTTAAAGGCTGTTTGGGAGTCGAATATGCTCACGCGACGGGTTAAACTTTCCCTCTTCGAAACCATTGTGAAATCTGTGTTGCTTTTTGCCTGCGCAACGTGGAGAGTGACTAAAGGCCTAACTAATAAACTTCAGGTCTTCGTCAACAAGTCCCTCAGGTCGATCCTTCGCGTTTTCTGGCCAAAAACCATTCGACATGAAGACCTATGGAGTATATGCCGTATAGTAATGACACTAATAGTAATAACTATTCATGTATAATCTTTACAGAGCCCCTAGTGTAAATTTATTTGATAGCGTGGCGTGATGTACGCATTTGCGTTAAGTTTAGAAACAGCGCGCCAAGCGGGACGTTTTGGTAACTCAAAATCACATACAAAATGAGACTTAGCGCAAACGCGTGCGTCACGTCTCGCGATCAAATACATTTACACTAGGGGTACATATATCTTTCCATCGAATAAGTGAGTGTAATCCGTAGAATTATTTTAATATTAGTATGTCTCACTACAGTTTAAATTCGATTAAATTCGATCTTTTCGAATCAATATGCTCCTTTACTTTCTCCATGCCAAAAGCTATGACGCATCGACTATTGACTAGTAAAAACACATTATTTACAATTCCAACGCCGTGGGCGAGTGACTCACAAATCTCAGAACTCAACGGGAAAAACGTTAGACAGTTTTGACAGAAATTAAACGAGTTACCTGTAAAACTGGCTTCATGGTCGTCTAGAGCTGAAACGTCGTATTTTCATACTAGTTTCATATTGATATACGGTCTACTAACAGTTCATGGTCGTGACAATGACGCGCGGCAATTTCGGTCTGTCATCTTTGTGAAAAGTACAAGGAATTTCCTGATTCTATTATCAGTTTTAGAATAATGTAAAAATAATATGTTGCAAGGTATTTACAGGGGTCGGCGGCTGGGGTTGGTGGCCTTGTCACTCAAATTTTATCTTCGAATGGTGATGAGGTAGCTATACCTTATGCTGCGGATGCTTTGGCGGCATGGTCGGCTCTCAACCCGGGTACGCTAATACCGGAGGAACTGAACCGTCAGCGCTCATGGGACGATAGAGGGGTAATGCGGGTGTTCGATGGATTGTAATGTTGGAGAATGCGGTAGGTGTGGATAGCGCGAGGCTCAAGGCGGTGTCGAGGCCTAAGTCCGGGCCGTCGCTTCAGGCGCATTTAGGTACCTTTCTTGACAATGACTTGATGCGGGTGGCCGTGGCTCTTCGCCTGGATTGTGATGTGTGTGAACCTCATGTATGCATCTGCGGCTCTACGGTGGAGATGGACGGCCATCACGCGTTGAGTATACCTTTGGCCTTTGGTATATTTATGTTAAGCATCGTTTCGAGCGATGGCGCCATAACCTTTAAGTTGTGCAAGGTAAGATGGCGCCACTTTTTGATATTTAACACATATCGGTGAATCCATAAAGATCAAAGTCAAATAGCGTTCTAAAATTTTTAATCATGTGTCGCAAGATGGCAGTAAATGTACTGTGGCTACAAAATTTTCTTTGATAATACACCTCTATATATTAAGTTCTCTTTTCATGTAACTCAGAGGAAGATGTTTTAGGATGTTCGATGAAGTTACGTTTATATTGTACAGAATAGGGAACTATTCACTCGATGATCACCGAACGGGGCCGAAAAAAAACGACAAAATAAAAATCGGACCGAAAATGACGTCAAAGAATAAAACAAACATCAAAACCGAATACAAAAGACTAGAGTAGAGTAGGTTACAATTTAAGAGTTCAACAAAGCATCAAACAAAGTCTTTTCTTTTGATGGTAGATTTATCGCACCATTGCAAGCAAGCCAAAGAGACCTATTTATAAATCTAGTGCTCAGACAGAATCTAGGACATTTGCTGTGGAAGTTATTTCAATACATCAGATGTATGAATTTATTGGAGGATGATTGGTACTAAATGTAGTCTAGCAGAAATTGATACCTTGACAATGTTTTATGACGGTGTACTAAAAGGTGTTTCACAATGTCCAAGTAAAATCCTGAATAAGCTATTTGCCACTTATGTGGCGAATAAAGCCATCGTTGGAATTTCACAATGTTCGAATAAGCTTAACTGGTAGATATACTTAGTGCCTAGTTTTGCAGGAAGTTTTATCTGGTAGGTAATTTATTTGTTAATGAGCTGGTGGCGTATCCTCTGTCACTGGCAACGTCGTGCCACAATGTTCTAACAGATGGCGTTAAATAATAATAATAACGTAAAAAAAAAAGGAAATAAAGAACAATAATAACACACATTTTGACGACCAGTTTGGCCTAGTGGGTAGTGACCCTGCCTACGAAGCCGATGGTCCCGGGTTCAAATCCTGATAAGGGAATTTATTCGTGTGATGAGATGGATATTTGTTCCTGAGTCATGGGTGTTTTCTATGTATTTAAGTATGTGTGTAATATGTAACTATATATATATATATACGGGTCAAATCATGCAAGTTAAATTTGACCTACTTCCCGGTTTCCGATGAAACTGACATTTGCATACATTATGTAAATGTGACAATGCAATATTGTGTTGCAATCGAGCTGATCTGTTGATGGAGGCAGGAGGTGGCCATAGGAACTCTGTGATAAAACAACGCAACCTAATTGTGGTTGTGATTTTCAGAATTGTCTCGATGAGTATTGGTTGCCCGTGGAAAGAAAAGTACAGTCAGCGATAAAAGCTGGTTCCAAAAATTGATATTTAGCCAAAACTTATTCAGTTCACAAAATAAATCAAAGCTTATTTTAAGATTCCGAAAACATTAATTGAAAATAATGATAATTAGTGATAAAACGCTTATTTGCCAATTACAAATTTGATTTTTATTTTTTTATTTTTTTTATACTACGTCGGTGGCAAACAAGCATACGGCCCGCCTGGTGGTAAGCAGTCTCCGTAGCCTATGTACGCCTGCAACTCCAGAGGAGTCACATGCGCGTTGCCGACCCTAGCATTCCCCCCTCGTTGAGCTCTGGCAACCTTACTCACCGGCAGGAACACAACACTAGGGTCTAGTGATATTTGGCTGCGGTTTTCTGTAAGGTGGAGGTACTTCCCCGGTTGGGCTCCGCTCTAGATCTGGAATGACATCCGCTGTGCTGTGCCCTACCACACAGAGCGAGATGACATTCACAATGCCCATACCTCTCTTAAAATATATATTAGTACCTTGAATTTATAACAGAAGTTAAACATTAAATTGTCACGAATACTGCCGTTTGACACATTGTTGCTTAATGAATGAATGAATGAAAGTTTATTCACAAGAACATATGGTACATTAGATATCATTAACATTGTTGACCCTTGATATGCTCGGCCCTAGGGCATGTGAAAATTATTTGTATTGACACAGTTCATGCATGTCAAAGTAAAATACGTTACATAAATGTCGTGTTTCCTAAAATATTATCAAATACAAACATTAAATTATTAAATACAGACGTCAAGTTTTAAGTCTCAGTCAGTTAGTCATTCAAATTCCGCACATAAATTCATCGAACTGTTAGCTAATAACTAGTTAATCCAATTTACTTTTTTATGTCAAAATGAATTAATAATTAGAATCCATAATGTCAAAATGAACCAGTAATTAGAATCTATAATGTCAAAACTTAAATGAAGTAATAATGAGAATTTATAATGTCAAAAGTTTACATGTCAAAATGAAATAATAATAATTAGTCTAAGATTTAACAATAAAATAAATATATTCTAAAATAAACAATGTTGCATTTTCCAGACACTATTAAAAATCTAAACAAGTTGTGAATACTAAATACATAATAATTGTGAGTTTTCAACGAAACACTTAAACTACAGACAGAAATATTCAACACCAAACAAAAGCCAACAGCTTGTAAATATAAATATACAAACAGAGGTGCGACATGCAATGATGCAATGAAAGCCAACAAACTACAAAATGCACCTTTTCATTGTAATTTACAGTACAAACACACATAATGAGGGTAATCCTGCCAAGTTCAAAAGTTCTGTGCTCAGAATATGATCACAACGTGACGATAACGAGATATAAGATAGCGTACACGCTGTTCCAGTTGAGATTATGCCTGCATTGCCGTATTTATTTATTTATTTATTTATGTTCAAGAGAACCAACAGCTTTAAACTTACAATAGGACAACAAGATTAATACAGAGAGCCAATTACAGGAACTCACAAGTAATTACAAAGTATATATAAAAATATATATATATATATATATATATAAATATATATATTTTAAAGAATGTAGAATTAAGATAGTACCAGTGTATATTAAGCACTTATTAACACGGAATATATTAGTCTAAGATTATGCAACGGAAACATTAACTCATCTTTATTCTTTATTGTATTGTAGTCATGCTCATTATACATTAGGTATTACAATTTGATGATGGTAGGTACATGACACCCTGTAAGGGCACTCAATATTTCTTAAGTCTAGGTAGGTAGGTACATGTATTTAATACTTACGCTGCCATTAATATCCTTCAGCATACTCGTAATCTTTAGTTTTCCAGCTAAACTAATTGCAGACTCTGATAAGTATTATATTTTAATATCTAAGAGACCAAGTTTGCTCTGAAAACATAAAAAAATTCAAAAATACGCGCTTGTCATTAAAAAAATCAGTGTGCTTTTTCCTTGTTTATCTATTATCACCTCTATGGCATTAGACAGTTGACGGCTGATGAAATAACTGTACTTATGGAGGTTAGAGGTAAAGAGAACAATCTATATGTATGAAAAGTGTCCATTAAAAACCTTAAATAGGTGGCGCCTCAATACATCCCGAACAAATTTTTGACTTTGATAAAAAGTTTAAAATCACTGACAGCGCACTTCACTCCGTCAATAACGTCTAAGCTCATGTCATGTCCTTGTGCTACCCTAGCGCCACTGGAGATATTTCGAACTATTATGTACAGCTGCTGGACACTTTAGCAACAGTTCTCCCATAAGAGATTGTTCTCCTTATCTACCCTCCATGACTGTACTGGACTGAACTGCTTACCAACAGGTGGTCCGTATGCTTATTATGGCGCCTCGCATTTGTGGTTTCTGATATAATAGACTCTCCAAGGAGCTCAGCTTGAAAACCAAAGACTAGGTATAACAAACAGCAACTCTTAACCGATAACGGACCATATATCTTCGTAATAAGGTTCACAATTCACAATAAACAGCGTGTACAATGGTACAAAGCCAAGATTTACAGGGACTTGTAAATTTGGGAGAGTTGTACAAATTTTCTGGCTGTCCACGCTTCATTTATGAAGCTTGCAAGTATTAATAGGCGGTGGACAGACAAGTGCTATTGTTTCGGTGACAATGTTATAAATATCGCAAGTTATACGTGAACTTTCAGAAGGAGCTTTAAGCTTTTGTTGCAATTTTGCGCAAAATTTACTGTCGCACAAGTTTTTAGGGATTTTATGAGGTACTTGCAACTAGTTAACGCAGAAAATTAATAACAGACAATTTTGCATTGTCTTTTGATTTTTATTACTTGCAAAATCAAATCAATCTTATTTATTACGAAACCACTGTTTTATTATGCCATTATTGTATAAATACAACAATATACTCAAACTTCCAGAGGGCCAATTAAAAAATACCTCAATAACAAACATTTTCTTGCAAATTTTTGTAAATTTTCTAATTCTAAATATAACTGAGGTTTCACGAAGGTAACCTAGGTCTATTGTTAAAATTAATCGAGAAAGTTGAAATGATCCACTCTTTTCTCGAGCCGGCCTCACCCGTCATTTCTGCAGCGCAACAAGGTGAAGCAACTGAACATGATTTGTTAAATGATTTTGTGTTATAACATTTCATTAATAGCAATGGTATATATAACTCCGTATAAGATAAATAAAGACAAAGAAAGAAACGTGGCTCGAACACTTAAGAACAATTGATGCTTGAATAGATGGCGATACCGTTTGATATTTAACACATATCAGAGAAGAACATATTGGAATGATCTCCCACTCAACATCAGACAGGCTCAAACCAAGCTCTCGTTTAAGCGTATGTTACGCAAGCACTTTTTCGACAAGCTCTCTGGTTAATTGTCCTTCGTAGTCATAGTATTTTACATACATAAATTAATATATATGTATGTATATTTAATTATAGTATATTTATGTAAGTTTATTACCGTTAGTATATATTATTTATCGCTATTTTGCTTGTTTTAAGTTACTTATTCTGTTTTTTTTTTGTTTAATGCCTGCACGTACTACTGTTTCCGTTTAGCCTGATGGTTGACTGGTAGAGAATTCCTTTAGGGATTAAGTTCGCCATTTGTACTTTGTTTGTTATATTGTGCAATAAAGTTTAAATAAATAACATAGATCAAATAGTCACATGTAATTCTAAGAGTGTTAGTCCTGTGTCGAAAGATGGCCGTAAATTTAATTGACTACAAAATTTACTTTGACAATACGCCTATATACTCAATTCTCTTTGGTAATACAATACAAATACTCTTTATTGCACACCTCAATACAGAAACAGTTCAAATAATACAACACATAAAGAAGAGGTAAACAACAGGCGGTCTTATCGCTAAAAAGCGATCTCTTCCAGACAACCTTTAGGTAGCGGAATTTAAAAAAAAATTATGTTATGTCAGTAGGTGTTCCAGATGCAATAAAAGAAGTCTAGCACAGAATAAACACAAAACAAAACAATATATCATATACAAATATAAATAAAAAAGATATATAAATACATATACATACATATATTAAAATACATATTATATATAATTATAATAAATGTAATAGTTATGTCTTTAATGATATTTTTACGATCGCATTAATATGACGTGTGGAATTTTCTGCAAGTCAGAGCGCGCCAAAGTAGCATTTTATTTGCCGTCTCATGTATATTTTATTATTATAGCAATTTTGTACTTGAAGAATTTCTAAATGTTGGGGTAAAGGACCTCTCCTGCTAAATGCTATATGGTATTATTATTATATTGAGCCTGTACGTAGATCGGAACGGATACAGTTTCGTGTGAGAGGGAATGATTGGATAAACAAGGGATTTCTCGGTCAACCAGATATTAAGGTGTATATTATGATGGGACTCCCTCTGGTCGCATAACAACTTTTGTCATATTTTTAATTGTCATAACACTTTATGCATAAAATTGTAAGTCATAAAAATCTTTAGTCAGAATTATTCCTGAGCATAACTGGGTTTTTGTCATAAATGAGTTATGTCATAATTTTTACAGTCATCAATTTGCTTCCCATATAATTTTAGGTTAGGTTCGTTAGGTATGCACAAAAAATATATGACAACTGCTATGTATGTCATCAAATATTATGGCTAAAAATGTATGACACAAAATAATACGACTTTTCATTTGTATGCGCAATGATGATTATGATTATGACACAAGTTGTTATGCGTATCAAAGATATGACTTAAACTCGTATGCAACCCAATATGGACCTTAATATGATGTAGGTATATGTACCTACAATAGACTCCAGCGATACCGTTTAAAGAATACTCCACCGAAATGTAGCCAAAAATCATGGAAAGATTTAATGAAAGAGGTTTTTTTAATCAAATTTTCCAGATTTTAAAGATTTTTACTAGCTAATGCTATCGATAATATTTTCAATGTTAATGACACAAAGCTGCGTGCGTCAATGGCTGTTTGTTTGGACAATCGGGCATATCTTGCACTTAATTCTATATTTTTCATTGGCCTAATGCTTTGAAGTTATTTTCGTCTACGGGTTTGGTTGCTAAGCAAACATTGCTTCATGAGATCTTATCATAAGCCAAATACAAGCCTTAGCTTACTTTGGAATTAGGTTTATTTGTATAACATTAAACCACCATTTTGATTTGTATTTACTTACGGTTTTTCGTTCACCTGCTTCTTTAGATACTTTTTAGGGTTCTGTAGCCGAAAGAATAAATTACTTACTTTATAGATATAAAGACTGTATCGTTTATTACAAATACAGATAAAACCTGGTCTAACTGTTGACTTGTTGTATTACTATGTTCTTAGATAGATAGATAGATAGATTTTATTTGGTATTAATCATACACTGTCACATTAACTACAATTTAGGCATAATTAATTTCAAAATTATTATAAATTAAAATACAATGTCAGGGTTTTTTAGGGTATGATCTGAGAGTATTTTTTTGCCATATCTGATATAAGAAGGTTTTATATTTTGTTATTTTAGGGACTTTATGGTGCTTTCAAAATCGTCTAGCAAAAATATTTCGGACAAGCCTATATCGAGCTTAATTTGAGACTATTTCACTGACTCCTTGGTACGATTTAAAGAAACATTTTTGACTTTTGCTCGATAAAAAAAACACGAACATATGTAGGTCGAAAATGCACTTTTTTTCAATACATTTTTCACAAAAGCTAAAAATAAAGCTTTTTAAAATCGGCAATATTATTATGTTTGAGAGAATTTATCGATTATTTTTTATTTATTTAAAGGTACAAAATGCTATATATAGTATTAACTTAGTGCATTTTTGATATTTTGGAGAAATTGAGTAGCAGTTTTATAAAAAGAGATAATTCTCTATTATACCTACCTAAATAAATTTGAGTGTGAAAGATATTTTGAAATGCGAATTTTAGTGCTAATATTGGGACCGTGCGAAATGCATGGTGGGGATAAGGAAAGCGATCCCAGCGCATAAGGTGGTAAAAATTTGAACTAACTGCGGATAGCGTCTTTAACATTTCGTACAAATTATATGGCTCGAAATTAAAACGTATTTAATTTCCTTGTAAATAGCTTTGCAAATGCCACATACTATGTGATCTTTTTCTAGAAGTTAAGAATGGGTATAGTAAGATATCCTTAAAAGATAGACATTCAACATCGCGGACTATTTTGTAGACCCATGAAAGAGGGACAACTCCACCATACATTGTGTTGTTATAGCTCAAACGGATTAGGCAGCGTTTTCGATTAAAGCTCCTAGTCAGTGTGATTTTTTCCGACAACATCGTTATATTTCAACCAATTTACACAAAACCTTAGCAAGTTATATACCTAAACCTTTCTCAAGAATCTCTCTATTGATAGATCAAAGTCGTATGAAAATCTGTTCTTAGTTTTGGAGTAGTTTGGTTGCGTGACAGTCTTGCACATAGCGAATATAACATACACTGAGTAATTCAGTAAATGTTAATGAATCGTTCACCATCATATTAAGCAAAACAATCACGTTTCTTTTCTATTATTTAACTTTTTGGTAAGGAAAAATCTGAGTATCTACAATCATGGACACCCAACAACACAAAGATACAATACAACACAATTGACAAAGATTAAACCTCTTTAAAACCGTTATGACAGCACTTTGATTATGAAGAAAATAAAATGTCACACTTGAATGAGATACGATTTTTCAAAAGTAACCAGGCTTCGATGACATTCAATTTGCACGTCACTATGAGGTCACGTGTCCGTCTTACGAATTTTCAATCTGACGGTCACGTGACCCCTGACGCGAGTTTAAAAAAATTTCCCCATCACAAAAACTGCACAGCGCCGCTAAAGAAGTTTTCACTTCAATAAAAACATGAAATAGTTCAATGTGTTTTCTGATAGAAAATATCTAAGTCGAAAGAGCGAAGACACACACTTTATAAAAGTAGATACCTATTAATAATTTATCTGTGTTGCTATATCAGAACAATGTACAAAAATACATCGCCGTTGCATGGCATGAAGGTTCAGTTTCACATCACGTTAATAAATATATCTATGCGAGGTCGGTGCAAGCGATATGTGCCTGAAATATAAATATATTAACCTTGTTATCTTATGTGCGCTTTCCTTTCTCCAGCTGTTGTTTATTCTCTTAGTAATAGGGAGTATTACTGAAATTTTCTGCCGCAAGAGTGCAGCACTAGCACCTTTCATAAACCATACAGCAACTTATACATACTGTGCCTTAAACTGTTTTTGGACAAGTTTTTACAGATAATAAAATATGACATTCATGCATCAAGACGGTTTATTCACAAAGGGCCTGGACCGGGAAACGTGAAAATCGAAATCTGCCTCTTCATCGCTCGAATATAGGTATAAGAGTGATAGAGAGGTTAGACAACAACTTTTCGATTTTCTTGTTTCGCGGTAGACCCTCAGATTGTGATGGATTGTGGTAATGGCCCTCTACGCAGAGTTTCGCGTTATATTCTCTATTCATAGAGTCAGGCTAACTTAACTCTGCAGTGTGTTTGGTAACACAAGTCAGTGGCGGATATTAGGGGCAGCAGCCTATATAGAAAGGTGCTGAGAGGGCGGCTAGTACTTAACATGGGGCCTGGGGTTTAGGGTAACCAAGGTACAACTGGTGCAAGTGTTATTTTAAACGTAATACTACGAATTTCAGGAATTTTGAATTTCAATGTTATTTCGTAGTTGTTGATAGTAATGTGTGTAGGGAGCGTGCATGAACTGTAGGAGGCAGCACATGAGCCGTCAGATTTTTGGCGCGAGGCGTAAATGTGATGTTTTTTGTTCCGATGTAGCCCACAAGATGGCAGAACCTACTATGCACAACAAAACACGTGACGTGTACATGTGCATGTTTATGGTTCCGATTCAGGCCACAAGATGGCAGACCCTCCAACGCGCACGGTCCCTATAGCCCCGTATAGATTAGATTAGATTATGTTTATTTATTTCACAGCATATGATTACAGTACAAATTACATTAATGTCAATTTATAAGAATCTATATTGTGATATGCAGATGGGTGAATCAACTTTTTTTGTTTTGTTATCCTGTCCCGTTGTCCAAGGGACAACAGTGGCACAGTTTGTTTGAAGAGACGTTGTATGCCGTTCTATTAACATGCTTAGTAGGGGGCCCATTATGGACATTGGTTATAACAACCACAAAAACGCAAGTTTAATACATTGAAGTGCCATAAAATCAGTATTTCAATGAACTTTTGTCCCCTGGACAACTAATCGTAACCATGGCAACGAGTGACGCTAAAAAGTTGATTCTCCCAGATATTTAAAAAAAAAAAATTAAAAAAAAATTTTAATATGAAAAATTTCACCTGAAAGGATCGTCAAATAATGTCAATAATAAACAAAGACAATGTCAATCGGTATGTGATCGTAAATTATACAGTTATGTCAAAAAATTCACTCATTGAATAGAATAATATACAAGGTGCCCGTGAGCATTGCGAGAGATTCAACGGTGCATTCCTGATGGCAACAGAAGCAAAAAAAAAATATATGACTTTTAGTGAAATTCGACAAAAAAATTTTTTTTCCTTTTTTTGAACACTTCTGTACATAAAACGTAATTTTTGTTGATAAACACATAACCTAAAATTAACTAAAAAGTTTTTGTTTATTTGTGGGTAGCCTCTCGAACACATTTTTTTTTAATTTTTCGATGTCAATCAATAGGTATACCGCAGTCAAAAATGTGTTTTGTACCGACTTATGGCGAAAGAATGATTACGAAAAACATTTAAGTAATTATCTCTGAAACTAGGCCTAATCCAGAAAATTTTATATGACATTTTCTAAATATTACCAGGAATGCTTAGTTAAAATGTCTCGCAATGCTCACGGGCACCTTGTATGTATACATCTTTTATCACATGATAAATTACACCGCCTGTAGGAATTACTTAGCGTAAATAAGATCACTCTAACTCTCTCCAGACTCGGCAATTTCACACTTCGTTAATTACCTAATTCAGAATCTGCGTAGAGTTAAACGGACTATAATTCACTTATTTGATAGTTGACCGACTGAAATTTCATTCAAAATATATATCTGATAATATTTATTTTATATTTATGTGCGTCTTGGATTATGATAATGATGTGTTCCAGTATCGAACTCAATTAGGTTTGCTACCCGAAAACATTGATTTAGTAAGCAAAATTTTTGCAAAAAAAAAAATGAATTGAAAAGACGACGAAGATTGACGACCGGTGTGGCCTAGTGGGTAGTGACCCTGCCTACGATGCGGATGGTCCCGGGTTCAAATCCTGGTAAGGGCATTTATTCGTGTGATGAGCATGGATATTTGTTCCTGAATCATGGGTGTTTTCTATGTATTTAAGTATTTATAAATATGTATATATTATATATATCGTTGTCCAAGTACGCTCAATACAAGCCTTATCGAGCTTACTGCGGGACTTAGTCAACTTGTGTAATAATGTCCTATAATATTTATTTATTTTATTTAATAAAGAAATGTAGGAAATTTAACAATCATCATCAATCGATCTTAAAAAAAGCTTCTTCCTAATACTTACCTAAGCGTTTCATTTAAATAGGTATATTGGAAATAAGAAGTGGGGCATTATTTATGTCCAATGTCATATTTCAGGTGTGACACGTACGTCCAAATCACGTATGATTTTTTAAACGTGATTTGAGTCACGTAATAAATAGTAAATGGATAGAAAACTAATTAGGCTATACGGATTCGACTCGGCAGTCTCTCTGAGATAAAAACTTTATTTTTTTAATAAATAATATTTTGTGATATGATCTAAAAGACCACGACTTCTTCGAGTATAAGAATATTTAGAGCTACGACACAACAGATATCAAACGTTTTATTTAGTTTTTATTTCCGACTATGAACCGCATGGGAACAGCCGACATTTAACTTTGTAACTTATGATGTTTACTTTCCATAAATTTAGGTTAAATGCTCTGTCTAATATATTTATATACGTTTAACCTGGCATCGTGACTGTTTTCACTTTAACCGAATATTATATTTATAAACCGGACTTACGTAAAACTTCTCTCGCCTTGACAGAGAGTACGAAAGCCCACGAAAAGCTTAGCAATTGAGTGACGTCTCATTTCTGAAAATATTAGCTTTTCCTTGAGGTCAGTCGCTTCAGTTTTAATTAATTATGTCTACTCATTTCGTAACTCGGACGTTGTTTGTGTAACTGGTTAAAAATTGGCAGTTATTCTTTTGTTATGCACGTTTACTTCGCGTTGGTGTTATTACCGATATTCTTAAACTTGCTTGTATGAAACTGTGTCATACGGAGCAAATCCATCTTTCTTTTGTTTATAAATAACCTGTAACCGGAACAAGCTTTCTGCCCCACACCGTCTGTAGGTGCGCGAACGCCGCTCGGCAGTCTCTCTGCGACCTCCGCAACGCGCGCAAGCGTACAAGCTCCGCTAACAAACAAAACATTTCTTATCTCAAGTAAACAAATATGATCGCGTGAACATGTCGTTCTGTAGAATTACTGGCCGCAGCCGCGGGCTGCCCAAGCCGCACTACTTCCCGGTCCTCGCTCCGATCTCCCCTGCGGACGCCAAGCGATGCTGCAGGATCACCGGCAAGTCCTACGGACTGCCTTCTCATCACTACATTCCAGTGCTTCTGACCGCCCGCTCTGGCAGAAAGAAGTGCAAAATCACTAACGTCTCCGGCGAACTCGGCCCGCACCACTACGCTCCAGAAATCAACTACGGCAACAGAAAACATGACATTCTACCGGACTTCCGATATATTTTCCCCGTATTGGACGGCTCGACGGATGCGCAAAAGGCTTTAATGGATATGCTGCTGACGAAACATGTTAATGACGACAAACGTTATGTGTATACCGTACAAGAAAGAAGATGCAGTTTAGTATTCTCCGCTCAAATGGAGCAGGCAGTACGCGACGGCGATGTTAGAGACGTGATGTTAGCGAAAGATTCGGACACAGTGCTAATAAAAACGAAACAGGGCCGCAGTGTTTCCATGGACTTTAAGGATTTCACAGAAGATGTTGAAATGTATGAAGGTGAAGGGCCTAATGCAGAGGTGCTGTTACAAAGGGAAAAGGAAGAATTAGAGGAAAGAAAAAAGAAGAGAAAACGTGCCGCTGGATTATCTTCAATGAAGAAAATATTTGAAAACAAAGAAAAACTGGCTGAAGTACAAGAGCTGGAAGAGGAAAAGCAGAGGCAAGAACGTCTCGCCAAAAAGGCTAAATTAGACACAAAACACGAAAAGCATGACATAAAAAGCTTCAGTTGTAACAATTTTGATGTGAGCCACATGCGTTCTAAGTCCAGTATAGTTAGTTGCACCGCCGAGTGGACGGAGCGAATGCATCCGTTAATAGAATCATGGGACTGGGAGCTGTTTGAGAAGGAAGCTGGTAATAAACAAGTAATGCCAACGGCAACCCAATTGCCGACACCTGTTAAAATAACCCCATACCACTGCGAAGCTGAGATTTATGAGTCTGAACAAAATATTAGCGATGTGTCAATTCCGCTGGAAAGTGTACCGTGTGTGAATCCCCTTAAAGTTCCAAAGGAACGTCCGTCCGAAATAATCCTAAATGCAGTGAAAGAATTAAGCGAGGAGCGTTTGAATGAAACGATGAATATCGAAGAGAAATTACTCTCTGAAAACAAGGTTGACATGCTTCCGTCGTTGGATATATTACCGGATGTTATTAAAAATATAAAGAAGGGCAAGAGAGAAAAAATAGCTAAAGTTTCTGGTTTGACGATAGACATAAACAAAGCGAAAAAGTTTATCCCCGGACAACATGTCAATACACCACAAGGCCCAGTATTTGTTCCGGGCCAGACTGTGGAAACTCCAGTTGGTCCCTTGTTTGTTCCTGGCCTTAGTGTGAATACGCCCGATGGCCCAGGGCTTATACCGGGACATATTGTCACAAATGAAAATACCAACGAACCTTTCTTCCTCGCGGGGCAAGTGCTGCAAACTTCGAATGGAGAGGAATTCGTATGTGGACAAGTAATGAAAAATAAAGATAATGACCACCGCTTTACAGAAGGCCAAACAGTTGTATCCGAAGAAGGCTTGAAATTTGTACCAGGGAAAGTTCTACATAGCGGCTCTCAAGAAATATTTGTACCTGGCCAAACGATAATGACTCCGGAAGGTGTTCAGTTTATTCCGGGACAAACTATGACTGACAGCAAAGGAGTTATTTTTACACCTGGACAAAACGCAAAGATAAATAATGACTGGCAGTTCGTGCCAGGACAGGTGGTGCATCAAGATGATGGATTGCAGTTTGTGCCTGGAGCAACAATAGCGACACCAAACGGACTGAAGTTTGTACCGGGTCAAACCGTTTCCGTTGACGGTGAAACGATCTTTGTACCTGGTATCACAAAAACAACAAGCAGCGACAGTTTACAATTCGTTCCGGGTACCACAGTGGAAACAATCGATGGACCGAAATTTATTGAAGGTCAAATAGTGCACACCGAATATGGAGAAAAGTTTATGCCCGGAAAAACTATAGTGGAAACTAATGGGCACGTGGAGTTTTCAGTTGCAAAGTCCGTGGAAGATATCACGTTCTCAGAATCTGCTCCTACTGGATTACCAATCGATATCAAGACATGCTCGCTGTCTGAGGAGTCCTTGTATGTTTTTGGTCACATGGTTCAAACAGCGAAGGGTATCGAATTTTACCCCGGCCCAAGAATGCCGAATATTGATGGCAAAGTCGTCCCCGGTCGGCTCATTAAAAACGAATTAAACCAGTCACGCTTCGTTCCCGGAATGATGGTAGAGGGTGTTTTTGTACCCGGTCAAATAGTATTTACTGAAAACGGAGAACAATTTGTCCCTGGCCAAGTGGTTGATACTAGCGATGGACCCAAATTTGTTCCTGGGCAAGTAGTAAATACAAGAAATGGCCCTAAGTTTGTTCCAGGGCAAACTATTCATACAATCGATGGGCCCCGTTTTGTACCAGGACAAATTATTGAAACGAAGGCTGGTCCCACTTTTATACCTGGCCAAGTTATTTCCACGGAAGATGAAGGTTCAAGGTTTGTTCCTGGTCAAGTGGTTGACACTGAAGAAGGACCCAGATTTGTTCCCGGAAGAGTTATTGAAACTGATGACAACGGAGTCACATTTGTGCCTGGACAAATTGTTCAAACTCCTGAAGGACTCAAATTTATTGCCCCTGATCTAACAGAAGGCGAAGAAGGTCTTGAATTCTCCGTACAAAGCTTTGTTGTCACTCCAGAGGAGTTGAAGTTACTGAAAGTAAAAACGAATCCAAATGATACCACTTCAACTAAAGGAGAGTTGAGTATTGATACCAAGATGTTAAGACAGCTTTCTGAAGCAGGAATGTCTATTGGAAGGCAAGTACCAGCAGATTTACCTGCTATCAGTGTAATTTTAAACCACACGCGTAACGTAGAAGCCTTGAAGGCATTTGTTACTGATTATGGCCTTAAAGATGAAATAGCAAACCAATTGATGGATGTGATTACGTCAATCATTGAAATGAGTGCCCATTTGAAATCTGAATTACACGAAATTGACGAAGAAAAAATAAATGACAGAAAGAGTAGAGTTAATAAGAAAAGATTAGAAATGCAGGAGACTGGATATGTTGGTGGTAATGGCCAAAGTGCACAGCAAGAACATGTTAAAAATTCTATAGCAGCAGCAGTCTTGGCTGCTCTAGTCACTGCTGAACAATTCGAAGAGGTAAACAACAATAACGGCAGGGAAAAGTATAAATTAATCTTAAAATCTATTGATACCATTTTAGGAAAAACCATAGACGAAGACTTAGTTTCTGCTATGTTCGAAATTTTACAAAAAAATGAAGACAAAGAATTCTTGTGTGAGGAAATATTGGAAAATACAACACAACCAAAAGTAGAATTGATCAAAATTGCAATTAATAGCTCCTTACAGAAAAATGCGATCAGTGAAGAAGAAATCATTGAGAAATTCGGTGATTTCCTAAGCAGTGAACATGAAGTTTTAGGACCGGCTTTCAAGAATATCACTAAAAACGACACAAATATCTTACACCATGTTTTGAGTCATATTTCAGACTCAATCTCGTTTATAAAAACTGAACATGAAGCCGCAGAGACACTCCAAAAAGCTATTGTATCTGCCGTACAAGAGGCGAGTGCAAAGGAATTAGAAATTTTAATAAATGATACAGAAAGTAAAAATTTAAAAGAATTAATAGTTCAATCTGTTGGTTTGGCGAAAATTCTCGGAATGCGCGATGTAGCCGCTAGTCTCTTGTCAGTTGCGAACGACGAACAATGTTTATCTAAAATAGCAAGCGACCCAACAAGTCTAAACATTTTGAAACGCCTGACAGTCATGCGGAAACTCGCAGACAAAACACCAAGCTTACACTCGGCTTTAAAGAAATTGGAGACTGACCCAGAACTGGCTCGAACAGATCCCAAACTACGGGATCTGGTGAGAGAAAGTGGTGCGCTTATGATCGTTCCTGAGGAGCCTGCTTTGATGACATCGGCAGATGTGCCTTTGAGTTTGCTTGATCCCGAAAATAGCTTGGCCATGGAAGATTTCCTTTTGCAACATAAAAAGCATAAAGGGGCTTTGTTAATAATGAAAAGAGGTCTCCAATGTGTGATTCCCAGAGAAGCTAGCCGAGCTGTATTGTCAGGACAAGTAGGTTACACAGTTCTTGACGAAAGTGGAATAAGGCATTTCGAGCCATTAAGCGTCTTTTCAGCCTTAAATTTGAGTCAACCTACAGCACACCGTTTTTCCATGTACAGCTGTCTTATCGCTGATAATCATGAGGACGATTCAGAAGACTTAACGGGATACTGTAATGGTATAACCAATAACCAACGGATTAGATTAGGCGGATGGTCAAGCGGGAGTCGCAGATACAGCGGAGTTTTACTCGATAGAGAAAACACTAGGAGTCGGATGAGTAGTTTGGATTACACACCAAGTTACAAACGCTACCCCTCGAGATCTCTCTCAAGGTCGAGATCTAGTTGTAGCAGAAGTCCTCCTAAGGTAATTTTAATTGCAAAATCTTTTATTTGTATCGAATTGTGTAGCAAGGTTTAAAATAGACTGGAAATAAGATCCGACGATATACGATACTGCCATATAATCCATCGCATTGAATTTCAGCAAAACTTCTTTGAAATGCCAACTTCAGACATTTTTCTTTTTGTTTGCCTGTTAATAAAAAAAACCTTTTATTTCTGGTTATTTCTAGAGCTCATTATATTTTAGTGGTTCTAGTGATAAATTTCGATTTTATTACTTTTTTCAATTGCGTTTAATGTATACCGAACTCCAATATCGCATTACCATTTTAAGAATGGATTTCATTTATATTTTGCAGCCCGCTGTACCGTCACATGTTGACTAACTTCCCTAAGGCTCTTTCAGCAAGCCAAAAAGGCAACTATTGCAACAGAAATACAGTGTTTTTTCCTTTATTTCAGGTCGAAGACGTAGTGGTAGCCACGACAGACTACACGGCTTCAGCCGACGACGAAGTGTCTCTAAAAGCCGGAGATATTGTAGAAGTTCTCGACACAAAGGCAGCCCTCGGATCCAAGTGAGTACTTCATATTATTGGCATGCGCTTTGCACATCCGTGCCCTCATTTATTAACAGAACACTTATTTGCAGACCTTATTTCTTCGCCATAAGGTGTACAGATGGTCAATTAAACATGTGTGTATAACTGGAGCGTACGTTGCGACACAGAAGTCATTGCTTTGGTACTAAACTATCTTTAACGTCATCTGTATATAACATATACTCGACAACTTGAATCAGTAGTAAAGCTATCATTTTAACCAGTAATTTATAAATATGACAAGGGTTTTTCATCTGTATGACAGTAAGTATTACTACTACTGAGATATACACTGTTATTTATCCTATTGTATTTTCAAATCTATTTCAGTAGCATCTATATTATTAACCATTTTCAAACATAACATTCGGGATCATGAAAACAACTCTTTCATTTTATACATTGATTAGCATTTCATTTATGTAGTTTTGTTAATAACATTTATTTAGGAGTGACTATTAGAGGGATCTAACATTGGAAAGTAGAGGATAGAAAATTCCAAGAATGCGTCTAATAGATCCAATGCGTCGAACATTCCGCATGAGACCGATATTTTTAGCCCGGTCGTTGCACTCTTACGAAACACGAATAATATTCTCATAAATCTTCATACTCACCCTCACCACAGCGTTATTGATTGTATTAGAGAGGTGAAATCTGAGAAAAATATGTGCCTCCAGTTTGACAGTGGAAAAAGAAGGCACTGTACAGCACCATTAACATTATGTTTTGGGACATTTCAGAAAAAAGTCGGTAACGTGACGAATTTTTTTCTAGAATTCTGATAATTCTAATAAAGCTAAACGCCGATATTTAGCATGGTTTGATAACTTAGGTTATTAAAGTAGCCGCCATATGCGTCACGTCCTCGACAAAGGCCTTTTGTGGAATGCCCCTTTGTGGTTACCGAATTGTCAAACTTCAACTTTTGGCAACCAAAGCTACCGGCATAATGTACGGAGCCGTACAGTGCCATCTACATCACCTGTCTAATTCGTGGCACGAAATTTGTCTTAGACTTAACACATTGCCGTCACAAGCCATCACATAACACCTTCAGCATCACGAACAAATACATAATGAGAGATTATTGATGCAGGTACAGAGGTCGAGTATATCGTTACGAGAACCATTTCTTCAATACACGAGGACCATCCATTGACTACGTATTTAGCGTTCCCACCTACAGAATGTACTATTACTGATCATGCTTTTGAAGAAGAAGAAAGAAGAGCATTGGCCATTGTAAATATCTCGCAGCAAATTAATGTTGTATCATTTGTGTTGTGATCGAAATTAGAATTGTGATAACTATGTTACATTCATTTGTTTTTAATATTGTATATACACCTAGCTACGCTATTTGCATTACATTGTGTTTTATCATTTCCTTGTATTCTATGTATTCTAGGTGAGTTAGCTCCTAGTAAATCCAATACAAGTTTGAAAGTAGTTTGACATTAGTTGTTAGCTGTTTCAACTGCTATTTCCTCATATACAACATATACGTGGTATAAAATATTTAGTTTGTCTAATTATAGGGAAACAGGTATAATAAAGTTAAATGCTTTGTAATTCTTGTTAATTTATTTGTCACCTTTTCCACGCGCGAGAGATGTCTAAATATAAATATGAAGCGTGGTCTATTTTTTACTTTACCTTGCTTTAAATTATTTCTATCGTAATAATAGTCATGATATAATTCAAAGTGACAGCGTGAGGTGAAACTGGTGTTGGTTAAGACTCAATTCCTTTGAGTCATCTGCTTTAAGACTCAATACAGTTTGCCATCTTCTGAGTCATTAAGTCAAACCTTGAGTTCTTATCGAGACCTGATTATTTAAAGAGAATTGTAAAATCATGTACAAAAGTTTTCTAAATCGAATTGTCTCCATATGAATTCTTGAGTTTCATGACACATTATTGAAATACGCCTATTTTGTTTATTATACATATAAAACTTAGCAAAAATTTGACGAAGTTTTTATCCGAAGACTAGAATCTTTTCAAGTTGCGCTTAAAAGACTTCAGAAAAAACTCAACTCGGCTCTTAACAGTTTTTAAGCGTAACGCGTAAAAGCGAGTCGAGTTCGACAAATTTAGGCTGAAGACTTAAGTTACTACCAATACTAGTTATAATTCACAGTGGCAGTGTGGGGTGGAAATCATTATGATGGTACGTACAGAGATAGATTAGATCAGGAATAACGAGTGACTCATGGCATTTACATTCTGAGATTGTCAAACAAGCAGACTACTATTAGTATTTACTATTACAAATCTGTCTGTTATATTATTGGATTCTTGGTTGGTTATTGTTTTTTGAAAAATAAATGTAGTCATTTATTTTTACGAACCATAACGCCAAATGTTGGCTAAAAATCAACTTCGTAATGTACTTAAAGCGTAAGCTGAATAACAAAAATTATTAAGGAGACATATTTGCGAAATAATTCAAATTTCTGAAACTTTTGGTAAATGAAAGTAGAAATTTAAATAAGCTCCCTTCCGAGGTTTTGCTGAGGGTCTACAGTATGGGGTTCTTCAAAAAAGGAGTGTACAGGTTTTTAAAGATTCGGCAACGCGCATGTTACACCTCTGGAGTTGCAGGCGTCCATAGGCTTGTTTCCCACTGACGTGGTATATATAAAAAGCCACATTTACAAGTATTGCTAGAAACATTTTATAGAATAGATAAATTGTTACAGGAAAGCAAAATAAAGATTTCTTAACAAATACAGTACATTCGCCATCAGATACATCGGAACAGATGAGATGTCCACAACTATCTGAACAATGCGTCTATTGTGAAGATTTATAATGCATGTTTAGATATTTTTAACCACTTTGACTACTCTGATATGTCTGGTGGCAATGACGACTGTTTCTAGAAGGTTTTCTCAAGGACTTCCTCAACCAACTCCTGCTAATAGATTATATACCTATAAGTTTAATATGTTTTGACGAATTTAGCAATAATGTAGTTTTCATCGTGAAATAAAGAAATCTAATCTAATCAACCAATCAACAAACAGTATGAGACTCTCTTCGGACCCCTTTGTTTGACATAATTATTGAAAGTCATAATGTAATGATTGTCAGATTATCATTAGTCATACTCATAATTCTGAAACCGTTGACTTCTCAGGATTTTCTTAAGGTTATCCTATAGATAGGTTAGGTTAGGATTGTTTTCCAGGATGATAATCCTGAAATACAAAAATACAAAAATAGTTTTTAAGTTCGTTACGCGTTTATAAGAAGAACACAAATTATGATTAATCAAAATGCGGACAAACAATACATTATGACTAAAAACTTTATGGGAAACAACGACCGACTCTCTTATTTACAAAGACCAAACAAATAAATAAATATTTTAAAACATTCTTGTACAGATTGACTAAGTCCCAAAGTAAGCTCAAGAAGGCTTGTGTTGTGGATACTCAGAAAACAATATATATAAATACTTAAATACATAGAAAACACCCATGACCCAGGAACAAATATATGTGCTCATCACACAAATAAACGCCCTTACCGAAATTGGAACCCAGGACCATCTTCATAGACAGACCAAAGTAGTAACATTGAAAATCTCAGAAATTATGAAGTCAGTAAGACTCGACCCACAAATCGATCCGAGCATTTATTTTGAATACCTCACAATTTTTAATTAGTGTAGAGTATTTTGACTAAGGGTGTCAAACAACAAAAAATCAAGATGTTTAATCCAGAAATTACCTACTTTTCCACACTTATTCGTATCACATCCAAGAACATATAGCTCATTAATTCTATTGTCTACAATCTGTCAGATGACAATCCCAATACGGTTGTCATCCCTGTCCCAAAATTCCCCGTGAAATGGGGAAGTTTATAATAAGACAAAAGGTAGGCAAAGTCGGTGTTTTAACTAGTTCACCAAGCTGGCTGGATGCCAGTCCGTTCAGGTGATGTGTCGTTTAGAGCTAGACCTGTGGTCATACATTAGAGAAATGATACAAGTACCCACTTTCTTCAATGAAAACTTATTTAATTTGAGCCGCTCGGACCAATAAGCTTTTCTATATCATTTGATATTTTACTAGTCGCTTTTCAGTGAAGGAAAATATTATACTTGCTAAACCTGCTAGAAAATCGAATATTGGCCTGAATATTTTTTACTTCCAGGGATCTCCTAACCTAAAATTGTCAAAATCAAAAAATACAAAAAATATTTTGCAAGTAGGCCTCAAAGGCTCTTTACAGTAATATCATATAGTGACATGAAAAACACATAGCAACATTTATAAATACAACAGCCAATACCTGTGTGTGTTAATAATACATTAAATCTGGAGATGTAAAAGGTCCCCAATGTCAGAGTACTAATACTAATAAGATTTGGAGGAGTAAAATAAAAGTGTCAAAAAGAAATTTGTATTAAAAAAAATCGCATCAAGACTGTTAAAAGCTAACAGTCTTTTAAACTAATGCTACAGAATACATAACTAGTCATCATCATCATCATCATCATCCTGGACCTTTATCCCTATTTGGGGTCGGCCTTCCTTGTCCTAAGCCTCCAG
Organism: Cydia pomonella; assembly: GCF_033807575.1. Taxonomy (NCBI): domain Eukaryota; kingdom Metazoa; phylum Arthropoda; class Insecta; order Lepidoptera; family Tortricidae; genus Cydia; species Cydia pomonella. Next base: position 1,596,944 of record NC_084708.1, read on the forward strand.
GTGGCACGATTCCTGGTTAGGTTCTTGTCGATTTTTTGTACTATAAGGTCTTTTTGGACCGTCGTCAACCAAGTGGCGGGGGGCCTTCCGCTTCCACGCTTCGTCGTCGGCAAGTTTAAGGCTGTTTTGACGATATGGTCTTCGGGTCGTCTTTGTATATGTCCGTACCATCTAAGGCGTTTTAATAGGAGCTTTTTAATAACTTTCTCGTTAATAGGAGCGACTTTAAAGCTGCCTCTGACATATTCGTTCCTTACTTTATCCATTAGAGTGACGCCCGCCGACCATCTTAACATGCGCATTTCTGCAGAATGGAGTTTGTTTAGGTGTTGTTTAGTAGTGGCCCAGCATTCTGAACCATGGAGTATGGCGGGTCTAATCGCGGTCTTATATAGTTTTCCTTTTACCCTCAGTGGCATTTTAACATCGCACATTACTCCCGTGAGCTGCCTCCATTTTAACCATCCCGCAGATGTTCTATGCTCTACTAGTATGTATCCAATAAGTCAAGTATATTATATTACAATATTATAGATATATCTGGTCTCCACGGTTAATACATCAAGTTTTTAGACGTAAAAAGTCCCCACGGTCTGAGAAAGAGAATAATACCTATTAATAAGATTTGGAGATGTAAAGTAGGGGTAAAAAGTGTAAGAAACACATGTTTCACGTCAAGATTTTGTTAAGCTAACGATATGAAAACTAGTCCTACAGAATAATGGGATAAATGGGATACTTATTATTATTATTTATTGTTGTTGATATATAAAAATAGACATAAGATGTAAATAATTAATGTAAATAGACATGTAACTTGCGTTATGACTGAATAAATTGAAATTGAATACATTACTTACTAGTATGTATAGTACAATTAATTGAAATGTTGCAGAAAAAGTCAAATATAATAAAACCAGATTTGTCATGTTTTTTTGGTATATGAGATTTGTGTGAATACAAGAATTTTACTTCTTTTTTTTAAAATAAATCCAATATATATTTAAAGAACTTTATCGTTTATTTTTCCTATAAAATTGACCGAAGCTTTCAACACTTCAGTCGTTACCACTCTATGAAGCTAGTTTTATAGGTTTCAAATTAAATTTTAACTAATTCTTCAACAATCGGTTGTTCTATTTGAAATGTAACTTTATAATATAAGCATTTATCTAGGTTGCTTTTCCATTAACAGAATTTTCCCGATAAGAGTTTGCAAAAGAAAGTTGATGGCTGAAAGATGGCTTGAGTTTATTACTCTATTTATGAGATAAAAAATGGGTAGCAGACACACCTAAGACACTAATTTCGAAAGAAACGGCTGTTTAAATAAATATTTACTCACATCTGTTTTCCTTGCCTAATTCCTGAGGCATACAATTTGAGAGGTGCGAAGTATTACAGATAGAAAAATAACCAATTCAACTCCTGTTGCCTTATAAGTCGCTACACCAAAATTTGTGGGGTAGGATATGCAGGTGAGTGAAGTGGGTGGTGTAGAAATGCGAGCGATGACAAGGCACGGTATGGAAAAAGTTGAACTTTCATAGGCAATAAAAACATACTATACTCGTATATAAGTATTGGACAATTTTTAACTCACAGATAAAGTAATGAGTCAAATAGAAGCTGGGGCAACACCTCCGTCACGGTTAAAGGTGCGACTAGACCGCAGCTTAAAAAACGGTCACGATACGGAATCGCAGTGACGCGTCATATGCGTACCGTTTTTGACGCATGCTCCCCACACCGCTGCTTAATAAACGGTGACGGTACGGAATCGCAGTGACGTGCTTCACGCGAATCTTTTATGTTCGCAAATCTTTCCGTAAAACACGCTGCATTTACAAAACATATGCCATAAGATCTCCGTGTAATATTTTTTGCGATTTTTACGCAGATCTATTTACGGTGCGTCAGCGTATTTTAAGCAGCGGTGTGGGGTGCATGCGTCAAAAACGGTACGCATACGACGCGTCACTGCGATTCCGTATCGTGACCGTTTTTTAAGCTGCGGTCTGGTCGCACCTTTAAGCGAAAATACAATACCATACGGCGTATTTGACGTTAATTTATAATATCATACAAGTAAGAACTTAATTTATACAATATTGAATAATGGAGAAAATTATAATAGAAGTTCAACAGCAGGCCGTAGGTAATATATGTTACTAGTAGGTATAATTTATTACACATGAAAAATACTGAAATAACTATTTTTAAATAACTAGGTGCTAAAGCCAAATTTTAAATTTAATAAAAAATTATAAATTATAAGATTTTAATTATAGTATTTAGGGCCTGTTTCACAATATCCAAGTAAAGTATTGGATAGCTAATTAACAAATAAATTAACTGCCAGATGAAACTTCTTGCAAAACTTAGCACTTTATCTACCAGTTAAACTTATTTGAAGATTGTGAAACGCCAACTACGAGTATCGGCCCGATTTGAAGAATTATTAAGACACGTTTAAGATCTTGGAAAGATCTTTAAAAGATCGATAACTAAACGACATGTCAAAATTGACGTTTATTTCGATTCCGCTGTGATCCCAATAAGATTTATCTACGATATTTCTAACGTCAAAGTGACATTGGTTGCCCGAATCGAGCTGCTTCTGTCAATTGTACGACATACAAACGATATATACAATAAATGAGAACTTATCTAAACCAGAACTTATAGTTATCGTATCTCATTCTTCGAATCGGGCCGTATGACTTTATTCGCCAGATAAGTGGCAAGTAGCGTACACAGTAACCTATGGTCATTTAAACAATGAAAACAAACAGAGGTAGCTCATATTGCTTTTTGTATGTATGTCATTCTACAAAACCCAGCGACGGAATTTACGTGTCGCAGTCAAATTGTGGAGATCCGACATTTTACAAATGGCGTCGTCAAGTTATAAACATGAAACGTTATGCAAATTGCCGAAGGTAAATTGTTAGTGCGCTCAACAGTGTCAACGTAAACATGATGGTTGTCTGAGAGTGACTAAGGTTTGCTGTTTTATCAATTTTTATAAACTTTTATACCACACCACCATACGGCCACCAAAATCTCAAGGTCACCCCAAAGCAAATCAGAGCACCCCACTATCCACGTGGTCTTGTCTGTCCTATCCCAAGTTCAACCAAATTGTGGCAAAATATGGTATTTTACAAGCTTTTATTTACTTTCACCTGACCGTTGTCTGTTTGTAATCAAATCTTGCAAGTTAAATTTGATCCACTTCCCGGTTTCCGATTGAGCTGAAAATTTGCATACATATGTAAGTCGGGTGACAATGCACTATTATGGTACCATCGAGCTGATCTGATGATGGAGACAAGAGGTGGACATAGGAACTCTGTGATAAAACAGCGGAACCTAATTGTGTTTGGGGTTTTTAGAATTTGCTCGATGAGTATTAGTTGCCTGTGGAAAGAAAAGTACAGTCAGCGATAAAAGCTTGTACCAAAAATGAAAATTTTGCCAAAAACTTATTACAAAATGCAAACGAACGAAAGAAAAGACGGAATTTTACAATTTAACTGTGACTTATACATATAAACGAAGCTCATACTACATTTTTGTCTTCATAAAACGGTCCAAATGGCTGACTTTTATCTCAGAGCTCTTTCCTACCGACGACCAGTTTCTTGCCGGCACGGTTGTCTGCAAGATTTCGTTTTAGTAGTATACTAAACCTACCTACTAGCTCAAGAAATCAGGAGAAATAATTCCTTGTGGTGTCCAGATAAACGTACTAAAGGTCTTCGGGGGTGGGAGTTGTGCTGATCTGATCGGTTCAGCCGCTTTTCGAGTTTTTGCAAAACCTCTATTCTAGTTCGTTGACAAAATCAATATTATTTAACGTTACCAGAACTTTCATCAGCTAGAAACTGGAACAAACAATCTAGTCTGACATGGATCCAAACGTCAACATGGACAGAGGAGGGAGTTCTGCTCCCAATATCTGTGCCACCGTTGACGTCAGAACGTTAGTAGGGCAGACAGAAATAAGCTCCAGCTTTAATGAGTTTTTGGAGCGGATTGTTAAAATGTGATTTATTAGTTTTATTAGCTATGTTGGAGCAATTAGTTTACTAAGTACCTATGCAGGATTTGATAGAGCAAGACGTTTGCAGTTTGATTTAATGTCTACCTACTTTTATTTTCGTGATTTTATTCCATCACACTTATATTTTGCTTCACTGACTTTACTTTTGCAGTGCAGATTAGAGAACTCTGTTGATCCACCAAAATTTATTAAAAACTGAGAAAAATTAAAAAAACAACCATTGAAATAGCAATTTAATGATGTTATGAAATAAATAAAACAAAATGAAATACAGCCGATGAAGCATAAAATAATCTAGATATTATATATGGAATAAAAAAAAATCTAATATACCTACCTTAAGGAATGAATGTGAATAGTAGCCTTAGCCACACGTTTGGTAAAGTCAATGTGAAGAAGACGCATATACAAATTATAGCGGGGAAGACCGTCACTGGACAAAAACGTCTTACATGAGTTCATACATTTGCTACTAAACGCAAGTACTATCTCAGATAATAGTTGATTGAAATGTGATTGAGTTTTCAATTGTGTGCTGGATTTAATAAGGGTTTATACTAAGCAACGCTATTAAATACTCTTTACGAAAAAGAAAATTAATACTTACATAAATAAAATAATAACTATGCCATTCAGTTTCTTTAAATGGACTTAGCCATGCCCCAAAATTAACGGAGTTTAAAAAAACACCATGTATCTGATAAAACACAGTAGCGTCAAATCCTGTGATGCTAAGCTAAAATTAAGCTCTTAATAAGTTTTTGGCAAAAATTTCATTTTTGGTACAAGCTTTTATCGCTGACTGTACTTTTCTTTCCACAGGCAACTAATACTCATTGAGCAAATTCTAAAAACCCCAAACACAATTAGGTTGCGTTGTTTTATCACAGAGTTCCTATGTCTACCTCTTGTCTCCATCATCAGATCAGCTCGATGGTACCATAATATTGCATTGTCACCCGACTTACATATGTATGCAAATTTACAGCTCAATCGGAAACCAGGAAGTGGATTAAATTTAACTTGCAAGATTTGATTACAAACAGACAACGGTCAGGTGAAAGTAAATAAAAGCTTGTAATAAAAAGGTTTATTATTCCATCAACTCTTACACTTGGTTTTCTGACAGTAAAGAAAGCGACTTCGAGTATTTTGACGGATGACCAATTAATTCAAAACGCAGGAAACGACTACCATACGTATCCTAATTTTAGCAGCCTTTGTTCCTGTGAGTTTGTCATTGAATGCATTAAAATTTAAACGTACAAAAAATACGAGCATAGTCCCAAAAATATAAACAAAGGAGTATTTTACGTCATGTCAAATGGCTTTTGAATAACTTCCTCATTTATTCTCGGAGACCTTGGTTTTACCAGAAATAGAAATACTGAAGCGAAATTGTGAATTCATGCCAAAATTTTTCAAAATTGCTAGAACCTTGGGGTGAAGTCATCACTGAGGTCACAAAAGGACGTCGCCCTGGCGATACATTATATGCAAAATAATATTTTTAGAATGCTTTGCTTTCTGTGTTTGTGTGAAAATAAAATTGACTTAAAATGTAATTCTTTTCTTCATGAGGAAAGGGCATGCCAAAAAGGAATGAGTATTATTATAACTGATGGAACTTAGTAGAAGAAAGTTAATGAATACTGTTTCTACGACCAAGATAATAAAATAAGGTACCTGGGCGGCTAAATATTTTTTAAGGATATCCAGAAAAAAAAATCCGATCTCTATAAATATATTAGAATATAAAGAATAGAAATAATTTATTCGTAACCACGAACGTCATCATCACAAATTTAAGAGCTGCGCTCTTGTCGGTGAAGCAATCTCCAGGCATGCCTTTCTTTGGCCTCTTCCTTGACGGCCTGATACGACACAACGTTCACTTTCTCCTTCACTTGATCCATGTATGTCGTTCTTGACTTTCCTCTATTTCTCCTTCCTTCTACTTTCCCTTCTATGATGGTCTTAATGAATTCGTCGTGTCGTAACAGGTGTCCCAACATGTTTCCTCTTCATGTAACCACAAACACAAAATAGAAAATTATACAAGACAGAGAGACATAAAAAGTAGAAAGTGCCGTGAAATGGTCTCATCTCAGCATGTTGTACGGATATCAGACAAATTATTTTTATTGACATAAACTTCCTCCAATATTCACAGATAATTACATATGTACAATGCTCCACACTAGGTACATTAAACACTTCTCAGGGCCCCGATATTGCGGTGGAAACTTACGATTGTCAATCTGCACCACAAGAGTGGATTCCTTGGAGTTTCATAGAACACAATCCAATCACTCTACCTCCAAAAGCCACGAACCCCAATTTACCTACTAACCTTCATTTGCACTTTGTCTACTGGGGTTTCCCAAACAATAAAAAGCCGGGTCCAGACGGGCGGTAACGTGTGATGTAATAGGTATTCTGCGTGTGGACGGTACTACAAGCAATCGAGCATCACACGTAACGCTCGTGCCGGCGCTCCGCTCTCGTCGTGATCCATCGGCTGTCGGTTTTTTCCCGCGAACACAAAGGTGCTCGCAAGTCGCAATACCGTCCATACGTTGACGATATTATCTTACATTACACGTTACACTCATCAGTACCCCTAGTGTAAATTTATTCGACAGCAAAACGTGACGTACTCGTTTGCGTAGTTTCATTTTTTATTGGATTTAGAAACAACGCGCCAAGCGGGACGTTTCGGAAACTCAAAATCCCATACAAAATAAGACTTAACGTAAACGCGTAAGTCACGTTTCGCTGTCGAATAAATTTACACTAGGGGTACTGGACCCGACTTAACATGTTCGAGTTCACAAGACGGGCCACGGCTGTCGTACATTTAAACGCTCTATACATTCATCATAACCCCGGATCACATGATGCCACCCGAGAGGCTTGGACCCTGACATTGCGATCCTTCTTATCGAAACAATATGTACATTTTGCTCACTGAGGAAGTTCCTCAACTGGGACTTGATGCGCATCACAGTTACCGCAACTGCTAAATCTTATTACGTTGCAAGCTTTAACGTCCTTAAATCTCTTCTTCTTCTTCTTCCTAGCGTTGTCCCGGCACATTGCCACGGCTCATGGGAGCCTGGGGTCCGCTTGACAACTAATCCCAAGATTTGGCGTAGGCACTAATTTTTACGAAAGCGACTGCCATCTGACCTTCCAACCCAGAGGGTAAAACTAGGCCTTGTTGGGATTAGTCCGGTTTCCTCACGATGTTTTCCTTCACCGAAAAGCGACTGGTAAATATCAAATGATATTTCGTACATAAGTTCCGAAAAACTCATTGGTACGAGCCGGGGTTTGAACCCGCGACCTCCGGATTGAAAGTCGCACGCTCTTACCGCCAGGCCACCAGCGCTTCCAACGTCCGTAACGTCCTTAAATCTATAAGTATAAAATTAAAAATTGAAAAAAAAACACACGCATTATGCCAATTAAATACATTTTATACCAACCAAACATGCTCACATCAAAACTGCTGGATTATCAGACATAGCTAAGAACTAAGTACTGCAAGGTAACTCGCATTCACGTATAAAAGCCGCAACAAATCCGGTCCGTCCATTAGAGAGCTACGATGCCACAGACAAAGATATCAATCTTAATATACCCCTGTTTTTGTGTCGGGGATTAAAAATAACTAAAAACATGAACAAACCTGAGAAATTTTCCTACTATTGAAGTTTCTCAAACTATGATTCGCATGAGAAGTTTAGTGGAACGGGCCACAGCTGGGCTGCGTTACCCAACGCTGGGGTAAAAATAGCCCCGGATCACATGATGCAACCCGAGAGGCTTGGACCCTGACATTGTGACTGTCACCCATGATTGATGGACGTCTGCTATCTTTAGAGGAAGAGCGAGCTTCGTTTCAGAAAGTTTTAGACTGATTTATGTAAAGTAGTTTTAGGGGGAAAATATATTCTGTGCATGGTGGTGGCATCGCCTGGCGGGTTTGGAATACTTCACTTTATGAGCGGTTTTTAAGTCACTCATTAAATTTGTATTTTTTTATAAATTTTGTGTTTTTTGTACTCAGAATCACTAGCTCTTTCGATCCTCGATAAGAAAATGTTCCAGAGTTTTTTCCTATTGTGTTACCATTTTCCCATATACTTTGTATGGCGGTAACAAAAAGGAAAGTTTGAAAAATGCATGGAAAATTTTTCTCCTACATCCTGACTACAAATAACACAAAAAAGGCAAAAAAGGTCACTTAAGAAGTGGCTAAAACAGAAACGCTTTTATCTGTCAATTCACAGCTATCTAATCGTATGATAATGTGATCTCATTATCATACCAATTATATTATAATTTAAACAGTTGACTTAGATCAGTCATGTCCTGCAAGAACTAATCAGATCAGTCATGTGTGTGTTCATGTTAATGTGAGCTCAATGTGAAACCGGCTTATAAAACTGCAGGGAAGACCGTCTTTGGGCAAGAACTCTCGTATTTATATATGTACAGGAAGCTGCAGAGATAACTGACCCCCTAGCATAGAAACTTGTTTACAGGGGGTTAATCTCTGCAGCTTATTGTACATCGCTTAAGAGGCTCTCTGGCACCAATGACCTTCGATCTGAATCCTTTAGTTTCCTAATGATTTTTGTGGCTTATCATATTAACAGCAACGGCTTTTTGAACAATATATAGTATCCCATATTTACTTCAAAATTAATTGTTTTCGAGATATTTGGCATCAAAATTGAACAATTTTAGACCAAAAAACTGGTTTTTTGGCCATAACTTTTGTGTTAATTAGTTTACAATTCTCTGATCAGTTTTAGACACATCAAAGAGACCCTTCACAGCAATCAAAATATGTAAAAATTTATTTTTTTGACAACGGCTCAAAATTTGTCAAAAATCGATGAAAACCGCGATGAAAAGAGCCCCTTAAAAGCTTACCGTTCTGTCGAAAACCTCGGCCAATGGTTATGCTTATTGTATAGACTGACGTTTATCTAAATAGCTATTTGTGCGTTTCGTACGTTCCGTACAAATACCCATACATTTGACGTGCCCCTCCCCGCAAACTGTTTTGTACAAAAAATTACAGACAAGGCGTCCATAGTTGGTTACATTCTCTAAGGTTAAAAGAGACAAAAGAGATTACAAACTGTCTTCCTTATAATTATTCACCTTACTATGAAATGACGCTTGGTCGTGGCCTTCCGGTCAAAAAAATTGAATACCCTTATTAAAGAAATTAGAAAATAACGTTGTGTTCACCTTTTTATATCATCCGATCTTCCATCTCCATAATTGTTGCCCCTCCCTAACAGTGGTCACTCTAACTCCCAGGGCACGCCTGAACGACCCTGGTCTGGACCTCAAGGTGGAACTCCTGGACTCCAGCGCAGCCAAGCACAAAGCCGCAGTCAGACCTAAGAAGAACCATCCGAAAGGCAAGAGTGTGAAGACTGAGGAAAGGTAAATTTTAGTGGGCTTTGCTTTTGGATTTCAGAGAAAAGTCACTCCATACAAATGTAGTCCCGTCCATATATCGTGGTTAATACTTACATCAAATTCTCTAAAAACATGATCCATAATATTAAAAACTTGAGGAAAGTGGAGACAACCTTTGTCTAAAGATAAAGGTAGTTTATTATTCAAGTAGGCATATTACAATGCGCTTATAAACGCCAAATAAAGCTACTCCGGCTCTAACCTTACACCTCTGACCCGAGAATATTTAAACCCCTCCTAAATTGGAGAAGGGTAAACCAATATGGGACCAGCAGGAAACTCGGCGGGACACATAATATGCGAAAAGCTAAAAATATAATATCTTATTTCTATGAATTATGAAATGACAGAAAGCTTACTTACAGTTTGAAGGTGGTTTGAAGTGAGCTGATTACTTAAAGACTAATAAGAAAAGTAACTGTTTTTGTTGTGGCTTGATGATGGTTTGTTGGTGGTCTTTTTTTTAATTTTTTTTTTAATTTTTTAATATTATAGGACATAATTACACAAATTGACTAAGTCCCACAGTAAGCTCAATAAGGCTTGTGTTGAGAGTACTTAGACAACGATATATATAATATATAAATATTTATAAATACTTAAATACATAGAAAACACCCATGACTCAGGAACAAATATCCATGCTCATCACACAAATACATGCCCTTACCAGGATTTGAACCCAGGACCATCAGCTTCGTAGGCAGGGTCACTACCCACTAGGCCAAACCGGTCGTCAACCGGTTTTTTCTTGAAGAGTCTGGAGTTCAGATTCAGCTTCGTTAGATTTAAGCAGAAATTATAATATTTATGGTATTCATGTTAATAGGAATTTTGAGTTGTCGACTTGCCTACTTAATTAACATGAATTAATTTTTAACAAGCAGAAACTTAGCGTGAATTTCAAATATGACTTGACATTCCGGTAGCCGTTTAAGAAGTGTAACGCTCTTACGGTAGATGTCGCTAGGGTCCCCTAGATCCATATGGTGGGAAAATTTGCTGGCTATGGATGAGGTCTCGGGGGCTTAGTTGGCAGAGCTCTGTAGTATCTATCCAGAGACCGTGACTTCAAGTCTCAAGGCAGTAATTTTTCAACATTTAAATTTAAGATACAGACCCTTTAAGTAATTTAAGAAGAGACAGTCCCAAGATACAAGCTCAGCCTAGTTGGGGACACACAGGACAGCATTTGTGCAACTTTTACCATTTATTATTTTAAGAGTCCTTAAGACTGTCGGTGTTTAGCTTTCGCTCTGAATTAATATTATTTATATTAATCAGTGGTTATCGCTGTGGGCCACACATATTGTAAACAATATAATAATTATTTTTGTAAGTATTACTTGTAGTGGCTGTTTGTTTACCCTAATAAAGAGAGAGAAAAAAAAGATACTAAATACTAAATTATTCTTATTTAGCATGGTCAGTGGGACACATTATTTTATTTATCAGATACGCCCACTAAATTCATTGAAAGATTTCTTAATTAATCTTTTCCTTTAAAACAGAAGTTTTTCAAGCGATTTGAACAGTAAACTATCCAATCCATTAGCAACACTTCATAATATAAAGGTTGTTAATCTTCAAAAACATACATTCTATCAACAACACTTTTAAAACGATTTTAAATAAAAATAATTCATGACACGCTGTACAAATTTTTTAGCCTATATAGTTCAATGTCTCTAAATTCAAGAGAACCTAGCACAAAAATAATAGACACGAAATAAAATGATAGATACAAATGTTTGCTCCACTTACCGCGATGTATTCCTCGTGTTCGTATGTAACTCCGATTATATTACAATTACATAATGTACATGTTACATGACCCAATTTTTAAAATAATACCAAGGTCCTCAGATGTAGGGTAAATGTGTACAAGTCTACAATTAAATTGAAATTGATTGGGAATGCTTGTTCTGAAATCGGGACGGCGTGATTAGATTATTCACTTTCATGTTTAATAATCGTTATGTTGGTTGGTAATGTATTTTTAGTAGTAGCTTAGTACAAAAATTAAACATTATACTTATGTACAGTCAGCGTCAAATACTTTGTAGCAACCAAAGTAGCCAAATAGTTCGGTACACCATATATTTAGTATGGTGTACCGAACTATTTGGCCACTTTGACTGCTACACGAAGTATTTGACGCTGACTGTACCTTTGTTTCACCATCATCAATAGTATTTGTTTTGCAAGGGGGCAAAGTTGTTGTTTAATCGCTCGTGCTAATATTGATACCCGAGCAAGCGAAAGATTCCTAATTGAATTTGAAAAGTGGAACCTTGAACGTTATGATTTGTTTAACCCCCGTGCCTTGGGTTTCAAGGCACGAGGGTTAAATTTTTTTTGCCCAAGTGAAACACAAAGATTTTCACCACACCAACCCGAAGAACCCGTGTTACTAAATCAAATCCAAATAAACCCTATTACCTAAATATGTCATTCAAAATCACCATTTTAAAGTTTTCTACGAGCTAACATAATAAGGTCCGTAGACCGGACAACCACTTGTCCAAGCAGTGTCTCCGCTGACAATCGACTGGCAGTAGACGGTCAGGGCGGCCTCGTACCACACGGAGGCGATCAGTTGAGAAGGAGGCTGGCTTAACTGGACTCGGCTGGAAAGAGCTGGAAGTAGCTGCCCAGGATCGCGCCAAATGAAAAATTCTTCTGCGAGCCCTGTCCCTTTTTTTTTTTTTTTTGACGGAGTGGGAATGTATTTACGCACGGTGTGTGGGACTCGCCACTCCTTTCCCCTCTCCTGGGAAGAGGGGGGGGAGAATTTAGCCCTACCCACTAAACCCACTCCGGCGTTTCACCCTCTTTGCCGTTCATGAGGGCGCACTGGCATCGATGATGACATTCACCACTGCGCCCTCCGGCAGCCCCGGCTTAACGCCAGGGCACCCTCACAAGAGCCCTATGTCCCTGATGAGAGATAACAGGATTACATCATCATCAACATTATAAGGAAACAACTCAAAATTTTCATTAGATTACTTTGCCCCACGTGTGTAGCTATAAAATGCTACTTTCCTCAGTTTTTGAACAATCAAGCGAGCCTTTACCGGCAGGTGTAATGAAAAATCATTCTAAATCAGAATTAGAATCATAATCACGTCAATCTCTTACTTAAAACCAGCCAGCAATCCGTTAATATATGTATGTTGGTCCATCTACCGTCACTCTGCCTGGCAACACGTCATATGTTGTTTTGTCCTGAACTGCATTTCACTGTTCACGTTAATCAATTGATTTAGCTGCAATAATATACCTATTTCGTGAACTCGATCTATTGTGTCAAATATTCTTAATCATATCAAAGTAAAACATATTAAATTTAGGTATCCGAGAAATTTATTATCCCCTCGAGGATCATTTGTTTAGAACGTGCACATAAAAATAATGGTATGTATCATCAGCGGTCATTGTCCCGTTTTCGCAAAAACAGTACACGATCATTCATCCCACGACACCATTTTACAATGAGCCGTCATATATGACACTTAATAACAGGAACATTTTTAGCTACACGTTAATGGACCTTAAGTTCTTTCAATAAGGTTAAAAAATGATCAGTCACTTGTGTCAACCACAAGACATTTTGTTTGAAGACTTCGGTGATATGGAGGTGAGAGGGGTCAGAGTAAAGTGGTGGATGGTTCTACGAAATTCTGAAGTGGATTAGCGTTCTGGACACGCCGTGACGCCCACTTCAGCTAATGTCGGATGTGCAATTACCCTGATCTGTCCCAAATTGTCTAGACTCTAGACGGGTAGTTTGATGATACTTTCGACATGGAGTTTTTATTTTCACCCTTCGTTGCGATGGTTTTATAATATAAGAAAAGCTAATGCCAGGAACCTGTTAAATGTCAAATAGTTCGTCTTTTTAACATTGGAAAGGAAGGTAAGCGGTATTTTGGCGTGTCACTTTATTAAAAAAACACTTTTGAAAAATAAGTCGCAGGTAATATGTAACAATTATAAATGATAGACTAGACGATCGTTTACATTCTTTTACTTTCATAAGTAAATAATTCCTGATTTTAACGAAGCGTTTTTCAGTAAAACGACATGTCAAGATTGTTTACCTTTTTCTAATGCACAAAAACGAACTATAAGACGGGGATGATATAATAATAGATATTTATCATATTTATGTTATGATCCTTCTACCTAATACCTAATATAATACATTCAGTGTTTTTGTGGTTTTTTATTTCGAATTATATAATAGAGTTACAAGATTCAATGAAGCCAAAATTTAATGATTACATAACAAAGAAACTTTGCTTTCAAAATATTCTTCTTTATTGAAAGCAGGCCGAACAATAAGCACTATTGAATAATTTAGATATATGTATTTCATTAATTTTAGAAATTAAAACACGGGTAGCTAGTTTAACAACATATTTTAGACAATTGTTTAATTTCAGCTGCGTTGAAATCGTTAAAAAAATCATTCGTATTTTCAATAGGAGTTCAAGAATTCCTTTTATATGTTCTAGACTTTAAATAGATATTACAAATTCCTACCTCCCGTGGTTTAGGCTTTTGTCTGTCAGTTTCTATATAACGCTGTTATTCACATTTTATAATATTATTTTCTTTTGCTGTCCATAACCTACTCATCTAAATCATATCATTTATCGCTTGTATCTAGCCCAGAACTGTTTATCGGCTATTTCGAAACATTCTGTGAACAAATATATTACTGTTTGCGACTCGTTTCACTTCAAATAACCAACCTCTCATTTGTTTTTATGACAACATTATTACGGTTTTTGAAGCAGTTATTCATACCTATTAACACCAATTTTAGCTTGCTATTATGCCTTAAAAATATCTGTAATAAAGTTGACCTCATCAATTTATACAACAATGTAAATCTGTAATTTAATAATTAACAGTTTCATTATGACTGTTATACCACAAGCTTACATTTTCAAGCTTTTTAATTGGTACATGAAAATGACTCGCGTAGATCTTTGCAAAATAAAAAAAAACCTGTAACCGAAAACGCTTGGAAGAGCTATTGGTCCATGAAACACCTGATATAGACCTACCTCTGTCACTCCAACGTAGCCTCATGGACATGTGCGTATTTCCTGTTCCCACCTACGATGCTCAGACCTGGTCCTTGACGGAAGCTCAGAAGTCCAAAGACCTTGATATGATTCGATAAGACCTTGAAGATGGCTCACGCTATTTGGTGCATGCGAAATAAATTGAAATTAGTGCGTGTATGTGCGCAAACTCCAAGACGATCGTCGAGGTCGTTTCAAAACCAGATCAAATCATAACAAATTGTTAAATAAATAAGTTTTTGGCAAAAATTTTATGTTTGGTACAAGCTTTTATCGTTGACTGTACCTTTCTTTCCACAGGCAACTAATACTCATCGAGACAATTCTAAAAACCCCAAACAATTAGGTCGCGTTGTTTTATCACAGGCTCCTGTCTCTATAATCAGTTCAGCTCGATGGTACCATAATATTGCATTGTCACCCGACTTGCATATAGATGCAAATTTTCAGCTTCATTGGAAACCGGGAAGTGGGTCAAATTTAACTTGCAAGATTTAATTACAGACCGACAGACAACGGGACAGGTGAAATAAATAAAAGCTTGTAAAATAGACCTCCTGTTCTACCTTCAAACAATGGCTACAACACAATTAAAATCCACTTTCAATAACGACAAGCCTTGAGGGTTTTACGAGCATTTAAAAACAATAAACCTGCCAGTGTACGCCGTTGACTTACACTGACGACGATGACCTCATTAAATCAATTTTGTAACAGCTTTCAGGGCTCCACCGTCACAAAATTACTACCGTAAAACCACCCAACTATAGTCCAATACTGCAACTATGGTCCACAAGTTCAAAAGGAAATTAAGTATCTATACCAATGTTCCTTGTGGTTTACTCCTAGTTTTACCTTCCATTTATAAACATACTTTGCCTTAAAACTACAAAAATATAGTAAAATACACACCTAAACGAGAAAAATTGAGTTTATTTGTGGACCATAGTTGGGAGCTTTGGACTATAGTTGGGTGGTTTTACGGTATCGTAAATTGTGCTGAGTTCATAAATTAGCTACGAGAACCACTGCGCCTTCTTCGCCAAGAGGTATTTTGTCCAAACATTATCAAAAGCAATAAAAAAAAACTGTACATGCACGCCGTGTTTTGTATAGCATAGTCATTTACAGTATATCTCAGATATTCCTACGCCTGATTGTACATGTTTGTACGAAGGTCACAAAGTTTAAATTTACTCGACTAGTTATTTTCAGTATGTATATAAAAACTCGTCAGTATGCTGATCAAGTGATCATTTCGAGATCTCTATTTCACTTGACAACATTATCTTCATATATTATTCTCCTGGACTGCTCCCCTGAAGCAGAAGAGAAGATTCATTTTATAAACTAACCCACGAAATTGAAGATAAGCCATTTGAAATTGCTGTCGGTTGTCGTTCGAATACTGTTCCACAGATGTTTGGTGAGGTAGTTGCGCAGTAGTATTCTCTTCATCTTTCTTCTCAGCATATTCGCCTCCACTGCTGAACATATACCTCTATCATGGATTTCCATGTTATTTTGTATGCGGCGGTTCTATTCCAGGTCAGCCCTGCTGTCTTACTGATATCGTTCGATCATCTGGCTCATGGTTAAAATATCCCCGTCACCTCGGCTTACCAGTAGAGGTTTCCAGAACAGTACTCGCTGGCCCCATCGGTCATCATCCCTGCGACAGATATGGCCGACCCATTCCCACTTCTCCTGCGCAATTCTTTTGGCGATGTCGTATTCTAGTAGACGCGCAGTAGTCGTAGTAGACGCTAAGTTTTCATGGTAAGTGCTATACGTACGAGTAAAGTGCTTCTGTGGGAATATACATGCATTATTACTATTAAGTCGGTATAAACTTAGCAGCATGGTCGGAGACTAGGATTAAAACGTGGTTTTTAGTATTTACCTACTTAATTTTGAGTTTCAAATCAATAGTACCCAGCCAAACCTTAAAACCACTCTGTCATTAACATTGTATTGTAACTTCTCACCAATCGTCCAAGTTAAGTGGCGACCTATAAATACATGCTTTTATATTTAGCATTACTTTCAGCTTCCCAAATAACTAACCTAAATTAAAATCAACGTCAAAGTAAATAGCAACATTAAATAAACTAACCTGATTCTGCAGATCGAAGAAATAAATGAAATGTTTTCTGTAATAAAAAACATAATTTCAATATGGCTGACTTAACCTAAAAAATATACTTTAAATTGGCGCCAAATGACTGACGGTCCGAATCGGGCGTGCGAAATTTATGCGTTCCTTTTGATGCCTTGATCACTGAAGTCTGGTCATGGAATTAAGAAGTATTGCGTATGACTGGACAGTGCACTATTTCGAAAGAGACTATATATTAATACATCTATGCATCGCAAGCAAGCAAGGTAACTCCTCTGGAGTTGCAGGCGTACATAGGCTACGGATACTGCTTACTATCAGGCGGGCCGTATGCTTGTTTACCACCGACGTAGTATAAAAAGGTTCAGTCTAGATATTTAAAGTCTTCAGTGGCGTAGCGTGAACTAATCTAGCCGTGGGCGAAACCACATCTGCGAGGCCCTTTTCAATTTTATTGCCAAAGTAATAAAAAGGTTGGCTTTGCGAGGCCCCCCCTAAGTGCGAGGCTGTGGGCCCCATTCGCCCACGCCTAGCTACGTTACTGATAGTCTTACTAGTGCTTCACACAATTCAGATTAGCAAGCGTTAAAGAGAATGTTGCATATGCATTAGAGAGGGACAACAGTATTCGTTTCTTCTTCCTTTCTAATACCAACATATCCATATGATTTTTCTCATGTCTTACCTTCCCGGCATTTTAACGCCGTCTGTTTCTTGTTGTGTTTTTGGTTTTAGAATTATGCAAGTAAAAGAGGACTTTGTACCTACTAAATATGTAGATCCATAAATGTCCATACATTCTTACACCAACTTCCATTTTCTGATTTTTGGTGATTTTGAAAAAGCGCATTCCACTACACTTGATAATTCCATGCATTAAGTATTTAACCCTGAACAGGCAGATCCAACGCATTGCTTAATGGGCAGTAAATGAGAGAGAAAATTTACGGCCGGTACAAAGGATCGCAAATGAGACCGGGACCGTAAATCTGGATTACTGTCTTCGCCTTAAAATAAAACTATGTAAACGTATAATTAATTTAAAATACATCCCGACGTTTCAAACCCATTACAGCGTTTGTGGTCAACGGGAGATTCCCCGTCCCCCTTTCTATATTTGAAACCACCAACTTCACCACCACACCAGTTACGGAAAGAGAGACCCAAGCTCTCCTATATACATGTACACGTTCAACGCAGGTGGACAACTTTATTGTCACGCGTGCAATAAAGTAAGAGCAAGTTCGGCCTGGCCAGCCGCATTAGAGCTTACGCTAGAAAACGTCTATAATCTTTATTTAGGGTCACCCTCATCGAAAACGATGCGGAGAAATGTATACATTTGAAAATTGGCCGAGAATGCCAAGATGGACCATATGGGTGCTGTCACATGGACATTTGAATCCGCGATTAGCCATCTAGTACACTAATTAATATTATCTACACCCATTAGCTCGTCATTTAGTCAAAAAAGAACTTAAAAGTCTTTATAAATAGTAGTAATATGGCACAAGACACTGTCGGTGCTAATTATATCTTTTTCTACATCAGAAAATTGGCTGAGATGGTCCATATGGGTGCTGTCATACTCCCAATTCAGTTCTAATCCGCGATTAGCGATGTAGTACACAAATTAGTATGGTTTACAGCCATTAGCTCGTGTCGGCCTAAATTGTGTATCTTCCGGATTGCAGATTAGCGGATTTGGCATGGAGAATGCTTTCTTTTATTTATTTGGTTTTTACGAACTTACGTGCGTTATTCTTTCCTACATTTGCGTCCCGATTCGAATTTTAAGATACGTCAAATATTAGGTCTAGTTACGATATTTCTTCAAACAAAAACGTCACTTTTGACACTGACATATCCGATCCATATCGTATCTAAACCTAATATTTGACGTATCTACAAGTTCTAATCGGGCAGTTGGTGTAGGTATATGAACTTACACGCGCGTACGCTTATGCTCGTTAAACATTAGTCTGAAACTGTATTTGTATCTTAAATTAAAAAAAAGTCATTTATTGTCGCAAAAAATAAATAAATAGTACATACAGCAAGCAGCAGCAAACATGATTGACTAATCGTTTTGACTGAGCAACTTGATTCGACCAAACAGTCAACCACTCTATAAGCATTCATTACAGCACAGTAGCAATAAGTATACAGCTTTTGAGAACTATGATAATATACTATATAGAACCTATTGTTTACATTCAAACTCTTAAGTGCGACAATTGGCTCAGGACTCAGCTTAAATCTCATGTTTTGGCATAAAAATCAGATTTCTGACAAATGTTCGGTTTCGGCCATAGAACTTTCGCTTCTTTAGGCCGCACCGAAAATGCTTGGGTAATATCCGACCAACGTTTTGTTTTCGGCAGGTTCTGGCATAAAAAAACATGTTTTGGCTGGATGTTTAGTTTCGCCCGAAACTAGAGCAAACCTATTATTATATTTAATTTAATATATTTAATTGATTTAAAACCGAACCTTCTGTTTCGGCAAGAAATTCAGTTTCGGTCAGACACTACCTAATAACAAATTAAATACAATAAAAAATATAATAGGTACTGGAGTTAGTTATTATGTTTTAAAATTAACCAATAAACATCTATCTCTAATTAGTACGTTTCATTTACCTGACTCAAAATAAATTCGCCACATGTAAACAAAGCTTGTAATTAGTCGAAACAGCTGGAAATCTTAACTCTGTTGGCTCGGTTCATTGTTGTTTTATACATTTTGTCAAAACACAATAACATATTTATGTACAGTCGTCTTATCCTCGTAAGGCGTGACCTATTTTTAGTCCGTCCAGTGTACTAAAGGAAGATCGTTATGATATTTTTAAAATTGTGACCCCGAAATAAGGTTTAGTACGTTTTATGTACCATAATATTGCATTACATACAATTGTATGCAAATTGTCAGCTTCATCAGAAGTCGGGACGTGGGTCAAATTTAACTTGCAAGATTTGACCCGTACAAACATACATAGATACATAAATAAAAGATTATAATCAAAAATTCCAAATCTGAAACAATATAATTGCCCATTATACCAAGTTTTAAACCACGTTTTTATGGTTCCGTAGCCAAATGGCAAAAAACGGAACCCTTATAGATTCGTCATGTCCGTCTGTCTGTCCGATTATGTCACAGCCACTTTTTTCCGAAACTATAAGAGCTATACTGTTCAAACTTGGTAAGTAGATGTATTCTATGAACCGCATTAAGATGTTTACACAAAAATAGAAAAAAAAAAACAATAAATTTTGGGGGTTCCCCATACTTAGAACTGAAACTCAAAAAAATCTTTTTTCATTAAACCCATACGTGTGGGGTATCTACGGATAGGTCTTCAAAAATGATATTTAGGTTTCTAATATCATTTTTTTCTAAACTGAATAGTTTGCGCGAGAGACACTTCCAAAGTGAAAAAAAGTGTGGGACACCCCCCCTGTAACTTCTAAAATAACAGAATGAAAAATCAAAAAAAAAATATTATATACATTACCATGCAAACTTCCACCGAAAATTGGTTTGAACCAGATCTAGTAAGTAGTTTTTTTAATACGTCATAAATGGTACGGAACCCTTCATGGGCGAGTCCGACTCGCACTTGGCCGCTTTTTTTCATGTTACCTATTAAACATCGTGTTTTTCACAACAACGCCTCTGGCTCACATAAATAAAGCACTATCAAATCAATCCAGAGGGCCTACCGCGAACCACGTTCGACGTGTTGCCTCCCTGTCACGCTTACGTACTAATTTACAAGTGCGACAGAGAGGCAACACGTCGAACGTGGTTCGCGGTAGGCCCTCAGTTTCTTGTCCTATATTAGATATCAAAAGGAAGCCGGTGTAACATCAACATTCACTAGCTGTCTTATTCCAAACGCTCGACATCATAATATTGAAGAATTACTCATGTTATGTTATAATCGTAAGTATGTAACTTTACTTTTGAGTGGCATTAACTTCGATTCTTGTCTGTTTGTCTGATTTAATTTCTTGTCTTTTATATCTTATACCTTTAATAAACGAGCAATTCTTGTATATATATATATGTATATAATATATATTTCCGGGATCTCGGAAACGGCTCTAACGATTTTGCTGAAATTTGGTACATGGGGGTTTTTGGGAGTAAACAATCGATCTAGATTAGTCTTATGTTTGGGAAAACGCGTGTTTTCGAGTTTTCATGCGTTTTTCTTTCGACGCAGAATATGGTCGCTAATTTCGTGTTGCCGGCCACTGTCCGTCTGGTCCAGCGGGTTAAGACGCGGACTGCTAAACGAGTGTTACGGGTTCGAATCTCGCCCGGTGACTAACCTTTTTTTTATATGTTCAAGTTTATATATAATTTTTTAATTTTTATTTTTTTAGACAATATTTAAAATAGTAAAAAAATGTAGATAAGATTATCACCTATACACCACCATATTACAATAAATAGTTATAACCGAGCAATGCTCGGTCGCCCAGGTACTAAGAATTTAAGTCTTTACATCTGTAATAATAATCGTTTTGTAGGGTTCCGTGCCCAAAGGGTCAAACGGGACCCTATTACTGAAACTCCGCTGTCCGTCCGTCCGTCCGTCTGTCACCAGGCTGTATCTCATGAACCGTGATAGTCAGCCAGTTGAAATTTCTACAGATTATGTATTTCTGTTGCCGCTATAACAACAAATACTAAAAACAGAATAAATTAATATTTATTTCCAATCTCGAAGTTCTCATCCAATCACCGAAGTTAAGCAACGTCGGGCGGAGTCAGTGCTTGGATGGGTGACCGTTTTTATAGCTAATGGTACGGAACCCTTCCTGTGCAAGTCCGACTCGCACTTGACCGGTTTTCTTAATTATATTTCATCTCTGACACTTAGAGACTTTTACATCTCTAAAGAATTTTAGTATTTGTTGTTTGTATTTTTTTGTCTTTTTTTTTTGTGTAATTCGTTATTTAGAGACTGTATACATCTCTAATAAAGTATCTTCTATTGCATTGATTCCATATTTGTAATTGTATTTTGAAATTTTTTGTTATTATTATTGTTTGATGTTTGGTGGAACGATTCCCATGTATATCGGTCCTCTGCCTTCTCCTTGACAGTCGGATACGATACGACGCGACGTTGAGTTCTTCCTTTCTTCATCCATGTACGTCGTATCTTTATAGATGTCTAAGCATCTTACAAAATATCTGTGCCAGTAACGAAAACGGTATTTTTTCGTTCTTTGGTAATTATTTCATTCCTAATCGGGCAATCTAATAATACGAAGTCGTTATCTAAAAACACAACTGAGTCCTACATTTTGAGTATAAAATAAACCGAAATATATGGTTATTTCGATGTTTTTGCAAAAAACCGGTTCCGATCCCTGATCTGTGCCAAAATCCTACCTATTTTTTTATTGTGTTCGTCGACTTTTTCTTTCGCACTTAAGCCAACGCTTTGTGCTGTCTGTGGTGCCGTGTATTTTGTTTGTATTAACCCCATCGAATAGACTATTTAGTTTAAATGTTTATCTAAATAATTTCAGCCCAGCGATTGGACCGCCTGTTGCTACCTTTATTTACATTGCAAATCTTTTGTTGAACGAATGAATGAATGAATTTATTGCGTATTTGTAAATTCAGGTGTCAAAGTAGCAGATTGAACTTGTTTTGTGTGAAGTGCGATAAGTGATAAGTGGAATATAACTTACCGTGAAATATATAGTATAATGTACCATTTCATGTTTCACAACGAATGGAGTTTGAATAAGCAAGAACAGTAGAGAGGCAGATAAAGAAAGTTCGATTTTAGTTTTTCTCGGTAGTCCCTCAGATCTCGAGGTCACGTTACACTAGTCAGAGCCCTCCACTCGTTGCGTCTGCGCAACGTAATTACGTTGCGCAAAGGGCGCGTTAGGCGCACGCACATCCGGCTTTTTATTACTATTAAATGAGCGTTTAACCTTATTTCATAGTATTTGTTACATTACGATTTATATTTTTCATATATTGTATATGTCTATTTTTTATTTGAAAGTAAATAAGTTTTTACCAAAAATTTAATTCTGGATACCAGCTCTTTTTGGTAGAAGAGCTGCAAAAGCTCGTACCGACTTGATACCGCGATAACTAGCCGAGAGTACAAAAAATAATGCCGCTTCCGGTGCGAAATTTAACCCATCTAATACCGAAATAATATATATGGCAGCAGTCAAAAATGTACTGATGGACACTGAAAAGCAAAATCTGTCAGTATTTTTTGTCGTAAGTGCTTGGCAGACGCCGCAGCGGGGGCATACATTGTAGTTAAAATTTGAGCTCCTTGGGGCAGCTGTGTCCCCTGCTTGTACCTGCCTACGCCCATGTTTTTGGATTCGGCGTACATATTCATTTAGGTTTTAGCTATAAGTAACCATTTATCTTTTATTTCTGGAATTGTATTCAACACGGTCAAATACTCCATTGTAACCCAATACTACAATAGCTTAAAATACTTAAACAAAAAAACACGACCTTTACGGTTACGTAACCTAGATAACATTCCAACGTTTGAGGTCCGAAAAACAAACAATGAATATGGTCGAAGAGTAAGGAAATGCATTATACCGCGTATATTGAATAGATTTCCATATGAATTAGTAAGCTCGTTAGAAGGTCGAACATGTGGGCAAGTTAGATCTATGTTAAAGAAACACATGCTTAAAATGCGAAAATAATGCAAATTTATATAAAGATGAAGTGTGCTGTATAATTAATTCTACACGCCTAGACTCCTTAACTCAAAAAATCTTTTTAATTTAAGATTAGTAGTTAAGCTAGAAAAATGCATGTTCATTTGGTATGAAATAAACAGATTAATTTTTTTTTTTTTTTTACTCATTTTTTTTATATAGGTAATCGCCTATTGTGTTCCTAAATTAACCCAAAACAAATGATCTGCCACTTCCCATCAAGCTCAACACAGCAAAATAACAGATTACGTAACTCTGGTATGCGAATGTCATATTTCTACGCCCCAGTACGCTTGATTTACTGTGATAGCTGAATTCAGAGAATCCAGGACTTTTTATTCTCTTTGAGCGAGCTTTCGTATTTAAAAACCATTTTATAAAGACCGTAGGATTCATTTAAATTGCATTTAATCGAAGATCTCTTGAGTTTTAGTTAATTGAAGCAAATTTAAGAATCGCCAGCGTTAGCGATGGCACTTATATTATAGCTCGGCACTATGATGGTCACACCTTTAACGTCTGTCATCGTAGCCTTCACGTTCAAACAAGTGTGTAAGTGCGAGACGCATGGTCTTATAGGCGATAAACTCGCAACCATCTTATGGCCAGCCTCTTTTGATAGAAGATTGATAGATTCAAAACATTGAAGTCGGTCAATGTGTTGTACTTTTGCAAATCGGTGTTTTTGTTATGTTCAGTAAGATGCTCTAGTTTGTTAATATTGTATGGACTTGTGAGAATAGTTATGGGTACGTTGATCTCTTCTAAGTTCTAAGCTTTAATGTATGATAAAATAGTACATTACGATACAAGTGCGAAAAATAGGAAATTCGAAACGAGTGGCGATAAATTAAAACACGACCGAAGGGAGTGTTTTAAATCGACACGAGTTGCGAATTACCTATTCGCACATGTATCGTACAACGTTTTACAGTACATATGGCCCTTTAAATGTTCGACACAGTAACGTAATATGCTACTTCTCGCACTAGTGCTATAAAGTAGCCCCATATGTACTGTAAAAAATGTACGACAATCTTACACATTTATACCTAATAGTAAGTAAGTAATTATGGAAATATTCTTTTCTCAAACTTGCTATGAAATTATGACATGACTTACGTCAAATTAGGTCCGGAAATACTACATATCAGGTGCGATGAGTGAAGATGATATGTAAAGGAATTTCATACTGCCTTACACACCTAGGACTGTAAAGCAACCTTCTTTTGTTTTTTAACGTCAAATTGTGACACAACGTCTTGGCATTCAACCATCAACAAATATAGGTACGGGACGGTGATTTGTTGTGCATATTCGTTGCTAAGTAACGGCGGTGGCGCAACGCGCAGACGCGCGGACCGTGCGTAAGGTTGTACACCGCTGGTAGAGTGGCGAGCCGAGTAGGTCGCCACAAAACAAATTGACTACATTTTTTTTTTAATTGCAAGTTTGAGAAAAGCACTATACAAATCTCGGCGAGAAACGGGGTTGCCGGCCGCGTGTCTATATCTACTTGGCCTGCAACCCTACGTTTCCCGGCCTCTATAGTAATGTACTATTATTGCACCAACAATTATACATTTTACATACATGTAAAACTACAAATAAATAGTGTGTTAGTGTGTAATAGTGTTCTGTAATGTAGCTCAATAAAGCTTGAACTATTGTGGGACTAGAGTGTGTTTTAGCTTACTTTGCACTGATTTGAATATAATAAAGTGTGGCTATGTCATTACAACATTGCCACACTATATCATTGCAATTGGCATGCAGTTAGATTGGTCCGACTCTAGATGGCAGTTCACGGTGACGTACCATCGTCCGCAATTCAAAACAAATCGGCCAAGAGCATGTCGGGTCATGCTCAGTGTAGGATTTCGTAGTTACCATTCTGTCAGAACAGCCCAAACGAGGGATATAAAGTATCATGTACATTACAAGCATAAGGAAGTACCTTCGCAGTGCTATTTACTAAGAAGAGAAGATTTTTGCAATAACTCAAAAACGGCTAGACCGATCATATTGGCTATAGTTTTCATTTAAATTATTTACTAAGCTTATGTTATCGATTTTTTTCATATTTTTTGGACCCATGGCTCAAAAGTTATAGGGACACATTTTTTTTCTTTCGGAGCGATTATTTCCTAAAATATCAACTTTATCCAAAAAGTGCTAGTCGAACGCCCACCGAGGGTTCCGTACTTTTTAGTATTTGTTGTTATAGCGGCAACAGAAATACATCATCTGTGAAAATTCCAACTGTCTAGCTATCACGGTTCATGAGATACAGCCTGGTGACAGACGGACGGACGGACGGACAGCGGAGTCTTAGTAATAGGGTCCCGTTTTACTCTTTGGGTACGGAACCCTAAAAATGGTTTTCGCAAACCCTTATTCGCTTTAAAAAAGTCTATCCAACGATACCCCATACTATTGGGTCTAAAAACATCATTTTGTATGGGAGGTAACCTACAAAATTTTATTTTAAAAATAATTTATTTTACCACCACTCGTTGTGGATTTCCTATTTTCTGCACTTGTATCGTAAATAACTATTAGTTACTTTGCGTACGGCCGGTCGATGTAGAAAAATTAGAAATCCATTAAGGTGCGACCAGACCGCAGCTTAAAAAACGGTCACGATACGGAATCGCAGTGACGCGTCGTATGCGTACCGTTTTTTACGCATGCTCCCCACACCGCTGCTTAAAAAACGGTGACGGTACGGAATCGCAGTGACGTGCTTCACGCGAATCTTTTTTGTTCGCAAATCAAACGCTGCATTTACAAAACAGTTGCGTCTTTTACGTCACCGGTGTGGTGTCTGCCATAAGATCTCCGTGTAATATTTTTCGCGATTTTTACGCAGATCAATTTACGGTGCGTCAGCGTATTTTAAGCAGCGGTGTGGGGAGCATGCGTCAAAAACGGTACGCATATGACACGTCACTGCGATTCCGTATCGTGACCGTTTTTTAAGCTGCGGTCTGGTCGCACCTTTACAGATGCCTTTGCCAGAGTGGAAGTCTTTCGGCTGGCATGTTTAGTGAAATCTAGCTAATAAAAGAGATAATATCATTACTATTTTTAGCACATGCATTACACTATTGCAAAAGAAAATCTCAGTAAAAAGCTAATGTACCTATTGAACCCGAGGTCGTTGACTTGTATGCAGGGTTGTCACTAAATAATATAATATTTAAACTGAATATAGGTCATCACTCATCAAATGCATAAAATCTATTTTCATCACACTTGCTCGAAACATATCTTTATTTCATGCAGATGTACTTAGCCTTATATTGTTCCCGAGGGAGTTATGGATTGCGGAAAAAGTAACTTCCTATCGAGTCTTTTTTTATTATTATGTAACTAATTCATACAAACCAAGTAGCGTTAATGAATTTTAGTTTAAAAATACTGCCATTAGTTATTTAATATGTTTGTTTATGTTTAAAAATATTAAATTTGATTAATTTAATAGCCGTTTAAAATATTTTTACATAAATTACAATCGTGGCTGAATGCCGAATAGGTCTGTGCCTTCGATGCCTAACCTGTCAACAAATGACTATATTATGGCGGCCAAATGTTTGATATGTACACCGTATTTAAGAATAATTCCACTTAAAGTTTAGTTTTTTCTTCGCAAGTATGATGAAAAACATTGTGTGTAACTCCGGGGGTAAGAATATTGTAAACTCGGGTCTTTAATTCCCTCCAGAATTACCAACCCTCGCTTACCGTTGCACAATGTACTATTATCTTTTTCAATGACAAACTGTCATAATGTTTTAGATTCCTCGAAATCATCATCATCGTCTCCTAGCCGTTTTCGGCCACAGCAACTGCTTTCTACCGCTGAGAGTGTCGCTGGTGCGCTCTCAGGTGACTGACGTAGCCAATCTTAGCAGCGAATGTATTCCTCGAAATAAATGTCTTGTAAATAAAATTAAAGTTTCTAGCGATAATATTCCCGTTGATAGACATAGACTACAGAGATAAACATAATTATTTGTAGGTAATTGATTTTTAGTTGTACATTGCATCAGGCAATTTGTTAGGTAAAGATTATTTTTTTACAAGCAGAAACGAAACTTAGGATAAATTTAAAAGTGGCAAAATTACTGCCTTGGGTGAGACTTGAACTATGCTTTATGATTATGAATTGCTGGCTATGGATGAGGTCTTGGTGGCTCAGTTGGCAGAGCGCTGGAGTATCGATCCAGAGACCGTGAGTTCAAGTCTCACCCAAGGCAGTTTTTTTCCACTTTTGAATTAATTCTTAGCTTAAGGGTATTACTTATTTTACTTTCTCACTTGCCCAGGTCTACGCGTACAGGCGTTAAGGAAGTCACCAGAAGTCATTTAAACTCGTTCTAAAATAGATAATATCTGACAAGTTGACATTTACGAGTGTACGAGAATTTTGAAGCATGAATCATGTCACGCTGAAAGGGCACATATTTGTGCGATGACTTCCTGAGTCGTTTGGATGTTCATTTCTATGTGAATTAGAAAATGTTTATTGACAAATATTTATGATTATTTAACATCGCCAGTTCTGGCTGTGTCTCAAATAACCTATTGAAGTATACAGCGCTTTATATTTCTGCTCGCTTTTTAACCTATATATTTTTTTTCTATTAATATGTTTCGATAGCCCCTAACAGTTGAGATCGGGGTGCCTAGCCAAGATGCCAATCGTTTGCGCTACGACAACGAAGCGCTATATGTCACTCTGGCGCCTTAATAGAGAATGATAGGGATACAGAAAGCGTTTCGTTGTCGTAGCACAAACGATTCGCATCTTGGCTAGCAAGGCTCGGAAGCGGTTTATAAAATACCGGTAAATACCGGTTTATTTCGGTTTTCCTCCGATCTTTTATAAGAACGCGAACGTTTTAAGAACTTTATTGTAACCTAAAAAACGGTTTATTCGACGACTGACAAAACGGCCAGTCGGCCTGATGGTGTGCTACGTAAACATAGGCGCCGACATAGTAAGAAGCCGGTTTTAATTGCTGTTAACCACTTAATTTAACGAGAACTGTTCTCATAAAAACCGGTTTAAAAATTAAAAGGTTTTGCGCCAAGTACATGATAACGGTATGGAAATTCAACCGGTTTGTTTCCGCGCCTTGTTGGCTAGGTCCCCAGGAACCATTAAAAAAACAGTAATCGATGATGATCACGTATAAGCTACATTATGTGAAATTAAACTTTTCTTTTTTCAATTATGTTTGATGTTGAATTTTATTCTCCTCCTATTATGAAAAGTGACATGTCATATGAATTATTATGCTTAAATATACGAATATGAATATGAACATGACGTCTATGAAA
This sequence comes from Cydia pomonella, assembly GCF_033807575.1. NCBI lineage: Eukaryota > Metazoa > Arthropoda > Insecta > Lepidoptera > Tortricidae > Cydia > Cydia pomonella. The sequence goes on from NC_084708.1 coordinate 1,625,831, forward strand.
CATTGACTATTTAATTATATTTTAGTTATTCCTGTTTTTCAACTTCTGCTACCGATTAATCATCGTGTATGGATAATTTTTCAGGACGGCAAGCCGAACTCTAAGAAGTTTTTATACCCAAACTGGCAACTACCACGTCAAATCTAATTATAAAATCAATGACGTATAACTTGCCCTAAATCTACATCATTAATTAAAGTGACAACCCTAATTATGTGACGTCACAAGCTTGACGAACGCTAAAAGCTTCCGCGTGTCGATGCGACGGAAGCGTTGCTTCGACTTCGTTCTGATGATCGGTGTGCACAGATAATGCTCACTAGATGGAATGTATTAATATCACGCTTAGCACGCTTGCAACGTGATATTAATACATTCCATCTAGTGAGCATTATGCAACGTTGCTCAAGTTCAAGCTCAAGTCGGAAATGATACGGAAATATCAGAAATAAAAGAATAATTTTCATTATAGGTTTCAAAAAGTTTCAATCCCATACAAAAATATGTGAAATTTCTGAAACTTTCATATGTGGAAAATTTCGCAATTTCGGTACAATAGTAATTTGTGCCTTCGATTATTATTATATTTTAAAATTTAATTTAAGCAATAAGGTCTTCATTACAAATACTTATACATAATTTACATAACTACAAATATCATAAATACAAAAATAAACACTATTATTGGCGAAAGAACATAGCTGTTGTGGCCTTTATTAGTTTCCTTCATTATTTATGCGTCTAATGCGACATCTGTGGAATGGTGATCTCTACTACTGACGCATATGTGTCGTTGTCTGAATGGCAGTTCCCAATTTGTTGGCGTGAAATAAAAGAAAGTGTTAATAAATATAAATGTGTGGGAAAAGTTGAGCGACCGAGATTTTACATAGAAACTGTTTATTTTCAACGAGCAATTCCGTGGACAATTTTCAGCTGAAAGCCTGTCTTATTCATTCTGACCCTTCGAGCAACACCGGCTTCCGACACGTCGGAAGGGAGGAGCCTAAGCGATATCTTACCGAACGAATCATTCTACCATTTTTTGCGGGGGGAAACGTGCACACAGTCGCATTTCTCACTCACTACATACAAAATCCAATCTGTAATGATGACACAAATACATAGAAAATGACATACGTCAAAGACAAATCTTGCACACCTCGATCTCTTTTTGTGTACGGACGAGTCACAAGTTCACAACATGCACCGCCATAGGTACCTATGCTTCGGCAGAGGGGAAATAGTATGAACGCCGTCTCCCTTCCCGGTGTTGCTCGAAGTTCTGACCTTAATGGCTAATTAGCCATGGCTCACTATGTGAGCCTGGTGTGAAGTCCACATGGTGCATTTTAAGGTAAAGGGTTAATAATAATTATTATTATTGAAGTGTTGCGGGCCTTTGAGTGCCACGTCGGCCAAATAGTGTTCTATCGTAACGGCCATTTAAGGTTCATAACTAATGCCCGTTGAATCCAGATTTTTTGGGCTGTAATGTTCTGTGCCTCAAAGGGTTGCAACACATGCCGCCCTAAGTGGGTACTTCTTTTTGACATTAGTGGTCCATAGGCATAAATAATGTGCATTGCAGTCTCCTCTGGCTCCTGGCAGAACCTGTATGTCGCCTCTTCTTTCTTTCCAATTTGATACCTGTGTTTGTTCAACTTACAGTGTCCAGTCAATATTCTAGTCACCGCACACGTTTTCTGTCTTTTGAGCCCTAGAAGCTCCTTAGCAGTTTTGCTTTTGGACCCTTTGGTTAGAGCTTTCGAGTGTTCTTGTCCTTTAATGAATTTCCAGCGATTGATTGCTCTCGTTTTTCCTAAGTTGCTGAGCAGAGAATATGCATCCCGTTTTTTGATTTCACAGAACGGTTCTGGGCCTACCAGGGGTGTGTCTGCGCCCTTTCTAGCAAGATCGTCCGCTTCGTCGTTTCCGTTAATGTCGGAGTGCCCTGGTACCCATCTAAGTATGACTTTGTTGGAGTTAGCCAGTGCATTTAGGTTTGTTTTACAGTTCTGGACTACTTTTGAGTTTGACTCAAGGGATTCTAGTACCCTTACCTTTATAGGCATAGGGGATATCATGAATAAAGATTAATGATGATTCATGTTCATACTTAAATAGTTTTAACTCATTAGACGCTGGTTATAAATTTTCCAGTTTTTTTTTAAATTTAAATTTATACAGTAATATAATTCCAAAGATAATTTTCTCCTCTTCCAGATGGATGGTCCGAGTGCTAGAAGATGTGGATGCTGGCGAGATCCGATCTCGGCAGGGGCTGGTTCCGGCCAGGATATTACGAGACACAAGAGCGGCGGAGCGGGACACCACAGCATCAGCTGCAAGACGACAGTACGTATACAATAAACATTCATATTTTGGTCTAAGTGCATCATCATCGCCATTACTTTATAAGTAGTCTTCTGTCGCCTATTGCTAAGAACAGGCCTCTGTTCGTGTAGGTCACTTATCCCGGTTCTGGGCTAGTCTTATCCAGAAGTGCCCTGAAATTTTCCGAACGTCGTCCACCCAACGTTAGACCCTAACTACCCCAAGGGCTTTTTTCGTCTAAAAGCGGCCACCAATGCGTTACAATTTTAGTCCACCTGCCGTCACTCTGCCTGGGGACATGTCCCACCTAATCCCATAAAGTGTATATTCGGAATGACACTTTAATCGCTTTGCACTTGCTCTAAGTTGTGGTGGTTATAAGAAGACCTACAGAAGCTCTGTAACAGAACTTCTCTAATCTTCTTCTTCAACCTAGCGTTTTCCCGGCCTAGCGCCAGGGTCCGCTTTCCTACTTAATCTTCTCCACTTTTCCCGGTCTTCGGCATCCTCAGATGTGAGATTGTTCTATTCCATGTCCGCCCTCACGACCTCCAGCCAGCGCTTCTTAGTCCTACCGCGGCCGCGTGATCTAGGGCCTTGGACACTGAGGTTGAGGCAACTATTTCCGACGTAGTCTACTGGTCTGCGGCTTATATGGCCATACCATCTGAGGCGACTTTCCTGCAGCTTATCCACTACGTCACGAATTCCGAGGCTGCCACGAATGTACAGAACTTCTCTAATAATAAATACAAATAGTCTTAATCTTTAAAAAAATCTGAAAACAAAACAATGACACACAAAATTGCGAAAACAAAATTAACGACTTAAAAAAATCCCAAACGTAATAAATTTCTTTTTGCCAGCTTTATAGCGATTTCTTCAATTTCCATGAAATTATATAAAATGGGGTCTTTCATCCGTGCAATTATTTTATAGGCAATTGGTGTCTCGTATATAAACGCGTCCGGATCATAAATAATATCAAGATATATAAATAATATCTCATATGGAACACTTTGAAATATTAGATTGTTGAAGATTTGCCACGAAAACCAAAAACACGAGTGCCCGCGATTTTATCCGTAGAATGGTATAGGGACTGTGCGCGTTGGAGGGTCTGACATCTTGTGGTCTGAATCGGAACCATAAACATGCACATTTACACATCAAGTGTTTTCTTGTGCATAGTAGGTTCTGCCATCTTGTGGGCTACATCGGAACAATAAACCTCACATTTACGCTTCGCGCCATAAATCTGACAGCTCCTGTGCTGCCTCCTACAGTTCATGCACGCTCCCTATATTAACCTTCCTATGTTATTACCGGGAAGTTAATTGTAATTGAAGAGAATTTGAAATATAGGTGTATTATCAAAGAAAACTTTGTATCCACAGTAAATTTACTGACACATTATTAAAACTTTTAGAAAGCCATTTGACACTGATCCTTATTCATTTACTGATATGTACCGTGTTAACTTTTTTAAATATCAAAAAGTGGCGCCATCTAATATATCAAAGGCCAAAGGTATGGCAGCATCGTTTAGAGCGATGTTGATGCGATGTTGCCATAACCTTTAGGTTGTGCCCGGTAAGAAGGCGCTACTTTTTGATATTTAACAAATTTAACACATATCAGTGAAAGGATAAGGGTCAAAGTCAAATGGCGTTCTAAAAGTTTTTATCATGTATTGAAAGATGGCAGTAAATTTACGTGGCTACAAAGTTTTCTTTGATAATACACCTTTATTTCAAATTCTCTTTGATTGTAATTTAACAACTTGTTACGGTATCGATCTTTTTGTGATATGACCTTGAAGATCGCTCACGCTGGTTGGTGCTTGCAAAATAAAGTGAAAATCGTGCATGAGATGCGCGCCATTCATCAAGTCGATCTTGACGATCGTATCAAACCAAGTTTAGCCCAAAAAAGTTCAGTCATTAAAAACAATAATTTATGAATGAGCGAATAATCACCTAGCTGGCAAAGGAATAAAATAGAAGCCACAAAATCTAAATTTACCTAGACAGGTTATGGGCACAAAGATAATTATTGTGTGCATAACATGAAGTTGGCACGGAGGTGCCTGTTCCTATGAAAATTACTAAGAGCAGAATAAACAGGCAATTATTAATCTAGTATTAGGTACTAGACTAGATTCTGGGGCAGTGTTGTCACATATACCAACTTATTGGCAACTTATTTTGCCTGCGTTCTACCTATCTACCTCCCTCGGCCTGAAATCTACCTATTTTTCAAAATGGTACAATTGTAAGTAATTCTCAATACATGTGACGGAACATTACTTAATTTCTACCGAATTTAGATTCGATGTAATAAAAACTGTTGTTTCGATTTCTTTAATAAACACGTGTACTAACATAACAATATTAAAGATTAATAAATAATTTGAAAAATTTATACACACTTTTGATCATAAAAATGTACTTGCTATTGAGTGGTACATCTACCTGTTTTTCATTTTAAAACCGCCCATTTCTACCTATTTTTGCACGCTGTTCTACCACTTCGGCAAAATTGTATATGACAACACTGTTCTGGGGCCCATTTCTCGAACGCTATTAGACTAATATTATTAGTCCACGAACTGTCAAGTCGGTTACCATGGCAACACACTAATAATATTAGACTAATACCGTTCGAGAAATGGGCCCCTGTTTACGTATCTTTTAGATGTCGTTAGTCTGTACGCCTGTAGACGAAGATGTAGAAATCAGACCAAGAAAAAAAAAAGTCATTTATTGTCGCAAAAAATAAATAAATAGTACATACAGCAAGCAGCAGCAAACATGATTGACTAATCGTTTTGACTGAGCAACTTGATTCGACTAAACAGTCAACCACTCTAAAAGCATTCATTACAGCACAGTAGCAATAAGTATACAGCTTTTGAGAACTATGATAATATACCATATAGAACTATTGTTTACATTCAAACTCTTAAGTGCGACAATGGGCTCGGGACTCAGCTTTTGCCGCTAGTCCATAAGATAAATTGGCAGCGATTTTAACAGCCCCGCCGTGCACGAGTTATTTTAAGGCGCGGTGTATAGTAAAATGCGCTATTTTTAAATCGATATTTACAGGCTTGTACAAGGATTTCATCGATTATTTTCTAGTATGTATAACTTCTGTCTTTGAACTAGCCGTATGCTTGTCAGAAACACGATGGCTCATCTTTTTCTCGATAGATTTTTGCTTTGAAAATATGCTTAAAACTGTATTTATTTCGATATTTTAGAAGTACTATGATGAATATCAATATGAAATTTACTTCATTCAATAGCTTTTAAGTAACTCTAACATTTTGCTTGTCAGTTTATCGATGCGTTAAATTTTTCATTCATAATTATGAATTCAATCTATCTCACAATTTTTTTTATTATATTTATATTAATACAACCCGGCAGCTTGAACATGTCATGCTCGCTTAAAAGTCTTTACTTACGGTGGCGTTGTTGATCGGGTCGCCACTTTCCCGAATGAAGGTTGAGGGAGGCGATGGCTGAGATACACGTCATACTCGTGAACGGGTGCTGTTTGTGGAGACCGGTCTGTTTAAGCTTACACGGGGTACAGGTTATGTTAAAGTATGTAACTTTACTTTTGAGTGACATTAACGTGAGACACTTCATTCGGTTCTTGTCTGTTTTAATTTTTTGTCTTTTAATTATTTATATAAGAATTCAAGCCTTGGCGACCCTCTACATCTCTAAGGATAATTTAATATATATTTTTATATTTTATCTCTGACACTTAGAGACTTATACATCTCTAAAGAATTTTAGTATTTTATGGTTTTATTTTTTTATCATAGTTTTTTTTGTGTAATTTGACATTTAGAGACAGTATACATCTCTAATAAAATATTTATTATTTCATAGATTCGATATTTGTAATTGTTTTTTTTTTTTAATTTATTGTTTGTAAAAATGGACATGTAAAAGTGCCCCTGTGGCCTATTTGCTGAATAAATGTTTGATATTTGATATTTGATCAACATTTTGTCTACTAAACGTTACCCTGCGCGGCAATACCGTCAGTACGCCAGTACGCCCGTGACCACTGTCAGCGTCGGACCTGTGCTAGTTTAGCGGACGTTACATAAAATGGATAATCACACTATAAATACACAAATATGTTAAACACACAATGTTTTCATCACTCTTACGAAGAAAAAACTAATTTTTAAGCTAATTGATTCTTAAATACGGTGACATTTCAGACATCCGTCCGTCATATTATCTTTTTTGACAAGTTTTACACACGCACCTGTCCGGCATACAGCCACGATTAACCAAATGATGAAATGGTGCCTTGCACCCGAGTTAAACACTCTACTTTTCATTTTTAATACGAGGAAGGTAAAATACATGTACATTTTAAAAAACACTGCTAAGTATAAAATTCAGTAGTACTTATTTCGTGAGGGGTACCTACTTTTAACTATCAATTTAGGTAAAATAATATTTTAAATGGCTATTAAAGTAGTAATCAAATTGAATACCTATTTTTAAACGCAAACAAATAAAATTAATCCGCTTGTTTAATTTATATAAGTCATTATATTGGAACAGCTTCATTTTTAACACATACAGGATGCAGGAGATATACTGGATTTAAATATGTGGGATTTAAATAGTGCTTAGTGAAAGGTACCATTTCACGTTTTTGTGGAAGTGCTCAAATGGCTGTAATAGTTTATGTTATAAGTGTTGAATTTGTTTGGTATTTCTGGTTTATTACCTTTCATATGGTATACACTTAAGACTTTATTTGCAACATTTATCAACTATTTTATTTTGTAAGGTGAGCAGGAGTGATATTTACCCTTCAAATTCCATTCAAAATTTTGCAAGTACTCGGTTCGGCAGTTCGTATATATTTGTACCTCTCGCCAATATTTTTATTTCACTGGTTAATTATTCTGTAAATTGAAGAATGTCACTAAATTCCATTTTTGATAATGTTAAACATAAAGTCCTTTGTAAAAGTTTGGTATAATACTTTTATACCATGCTATTTCTGTTTTGTATGAAATGAAAACTGGTTACATTTTATTTCTTATTTCAAGTATAAATTTCGATGACACTCGGCCGTCAATTTCAGATCTTAGCCAATTTTACCTTCTTCTTTAAAACCTTGGACCTTGTTATGTGATATGCTTTTACTATTTTTCCTGCCAATACAAAATATAAGTGGAAAAATCGATCGAAAGTTTCGCAAAATATATTTTCTTCATTTTTGCATTAGGGTGCTTATGTGTAATATGTATATATTAAAATAGTTTATTTTTAAATGAATCACTAGTCAAGGCCTATAGTATATCCCTTCAAGTGGCAGAAGCCAAACGTAAAAAGTAGTCACGTGGCGGGGCCCCGTCGGGTGTTCAGCGCGGATTTAGAGAATATTACAAATTCAACTATTTAAGCTTATCTATGTATAAAAGTATATATTGAAGCATATATCGTTAGAATAAGCACTAAATACGCTATTCGAATAGAACAATTAAATTATTGTCTTCTTCTTCTTGGTCCCTCAATGCTGAGGATCGTGACATCATGTCCTTCTGTTGAAGTTGTCCTTGTTGTTGTTAAATTATTGTAATGTTTATGCATTTCGCCACATGCACCTAACTAATCAAACCTAGCAACAGTGACAGTTTTCCAGTTTCGTTATTAAAAATGACTACCACCACAAAACAAAGTTATGATTGGAGGTAATTGTTAATAAATTTTCTACGTAGGGCTTAAAATTCAAAGGTTAAGTCATAAAAAGTGCCCGTGAGGAAACGGAATTTTTTTAACCACGTATTCCTGAGGTCATAAGAAGAATTTCATGTACAAGTTTAAGTCAATTCCGCATTTTTTTTTTACTTTTTGTATGTTTTTAAACATATTAAGTTCATGTTCTTGGAAAATTTATGGATTAATATAAATTGGTACATTTTTTTTCGTAAAAATTGTCCATTCAAATGGTACCTTGTGACTTTGATATCTGTCAAGAAGGTAGTCTAGACTAGGTCCCAAAGTGGCGACTGGCGACATAGCCATCAAAAAGGCGTTATGCACTAAAACACAATATTTTTTTTAATTGGTATTAACTCTGAAACTAGGCGAATTAAAAAAGTTTATATGACATTTTTGCCTCTAAATACGATCCGGAATATACTGTTAAAATCTTTCCGTTTCCTCGAGGGTACCGTGTATTTACAAAATAACCTCTTTAAAAATCAAGACAGAACTCGACCTAGGCGTTCGATCCCGGATGAACGGTCCTTAGCAACCAAGCGTTAACAAGCGTGTGTATGTATGTTTTCCTTGTCTAACTTGCTAGCTACTTTTGGGCGCTAGAAGAGCGTAAATATACTTCAAAGCCTTTAATTTTGCCACTAAATATGGCAACACCTCACTAACCACCCTCTGTTGGCCGACAGCTTTCTGGCTATCGCATCGACCCGTGAGTGGTGGGCCACCACTTGAAGGGATAAATAACATAGTTGACGATAAAATAATTTTGTTCATCGGAAAAGTTTTGTATGTTAATTAACTTTACGGAACAGGTCTTAACTGTACTTCTTTCCAAAGGAAAATAATACTCATTGAGACAATTCTAACAACCTCAAACGCAATTTGGTTGCGATATTTTGACACAGAGTTCCTATGGCTACCTCCTCTCTCATGCATCAGATCAGCTCGATGGTACCATAATATTTCATTGTCACCCTACTTACATATGTATGCACATTTTCAACTTCATCTGAAACCTCAGTGGGTCAAATATACTTGTAATATTTGATTACAGACAGAGTAGACAGACACCAGACTGATTCTTTATTAAACATTAATTAAAGTCAGTCAATTATACTCATTACTATATAACTTCGAAGTAGTAGTAGTAGTAGTATAAGTGCATTTTTGCCATTATAAACTTTAAATAATAAATAATAATAGCAGTTTTCTCGACTTTTGCATTTAAATTTTTTTATAATCGTCTTCATTGTCGTCAATTCAAAAAATAACATAGAAATAGTCGTTACAGTTAGAGTCATGGTTCTTTTTTGAGAAGATAGCATAATTTATCTACTTTTTGGAGCTACATATGCTTGTGCATACCTTATGCTTATGTTTTCAGTTATCTCAATACCAGCAAAAACATGCTACCTTTTTACGTTCACTTTCACAAATTACTTAGCTTTGCTAGTATTCTTCCTTTTTTCACTACTTGCCCGAAATTGACTTCTATTGCATTTTTAAGGTCAACTAAGTTTTGAATAGGTATATATATATGATTTAAAGCAGACAGTTGTAACTTTTGTCTGAATTAGTAAGTAATATTATTTCGACACAAAACGATTTGCTATCATTTTACTAGGTTCTCAATTTGCCGCGGTATATTCTAGTATTATATATAATTATCAAATTTTTAATTTAATTAAGTTTAAATCATAATCAATATAAATTTCCGGAAAAGATCCCAGAACTAACAAACCAGAATACGGATGGCGTCAGAATAAGGACGTAGGCTTGCTGCGAGCGCGGCGCGCGGGGCGCCCGCCTGCCTGCTTTACCACTTCGTCTGCTTCACCCCCTCAAAAACCTAAAATCTCTCTATAAGAGCGCCTTAAACGTCAAACTTCTCTGAAATTATGACGTTTACTTAACACTTGCACAGGCTGGGCTATCAAAATCGCTGCCAACTTATATTGGTCGGATTCAAAGAGTAAATTCTACATAGTTAAGGACCTGTAATTAGTCTAAAGTTAATTGATTCCATTGTGACTATTAAGCCATTTAATTTATTTCTATGAAAGTGTTTTTGCGTATGCTATAGATTAAAAGTGCGACAAGACTGCAGCTTAAAAAACGGTCACGATACGGAATCGCAGTGACGCGTCGTATGCGTACCGTTTTTGACGCATGCTCCCCACACCGCTGCTTAAAAACGGTGACGGTACGGTATCGCAGTGACGTGCTTCACGCGAATCTTTTTTGTTCGCAAATCTTTGCGTAAAAAACGCTGCATTTACAAAACAGTTGCGTCTTTTACGTCACCGGTGTGGTGTCTGCCATAAGATCTCCGTGTAATATATTTTGCGATTTTTACGCAGATCAATTTTCGGTGCGTCAGCGTATTTTAAGCAGCGGTGTGGTGAGCATGCGTCAAAAACGGTACGCATACGACGCGTCACTGCGATTCCGTATCGTGACCGTTTTTTAAGCTGCGGTCTGGTCGCACCTTTACATGTGTATAAATTAAGTACAAATACCAAGGTTAATTTTTGTAACACAAATGAATCCATTAACTTAAGACTAATCCATTTTTAATGAACTCCACTTTATGTGCTATAAAAGGTTATGTTGTTACTCCACTTTAATTTAGAACATGATAGGTTCTTAACGTTATGTTGGTTCTGCCTTCTTAATTCAGACCCAACGCTTTCTTTTTTGGCACTGAAAGTCAACAATATTTTCTGCCTAAACTGCATGTGTTCATTCCAAGAACCCACGGAAATATTACACGTTTATTATTAAGGCTATTACAAACCGGGGCAGACTTAAAGCAGTCAACACACCACAAAGCGTCTGAGTCTGACACATGTCGATCGTGTGATGTGACAAGTATGACTTTCTTACACATTTGTTTGATGATGACCTTAATATTGATGTTATCCAGATTTCGAGTTTGTTTTTGGATTTTGAATAAGTTTTCCGTCATTTGGTTTAACGATATTTTTAAGATTATCGTCATTGCTCGGAATCCTGACTGATGATAGGTTTCAAATAAATTAATAGTTTAAAAAACACTCGAAAAACACGCTTACGTTCAAGTAGTTCAGTGTTCTTCTGATCGTGTTCAAAGTCCATTACGTGACCTTTCTCACAAGTGCAAACAAGACTATGATACGATATTCCATCATGGAATGCCAGTGCCTATCTTCCGGCTTCATCATCAGACTTTGAAACCTAATCGTGGTCAAAGTTCATTACAAGACAATAAATAAAGAAAACATTCTAATAAATGGAAGAAAGCACTTTCAGTACATGTGTCATCCTCGCCCAATAAGTCCCATTTTGTCGCGTGCCATAAGGACGCTTTGACAGGCTATCCGTGTAAAGATACAAGCAAATTTCGTCCTTACGGTGAGCGACAAAGCGGGACGTTTGTCAGGTCTTCGACACATATTATCTCTGTTTAAATGTGTGGTTTGGTTTTGCAGTGTAATATTATATAACTCTAGCCTCAATGTGCAACGTTACATAAAACAGTGCTAAAAATACCCTCTCTTTATTTAGTCACACATCACGCGGTCTCCAGAACAATTTGTCCAAAACCCACTTAACATTAACACTCCGTTAATGTCAGAAGTTATGGCCTGCACATTGTGTGGACAGTTTGGCAGAGCTCGGACGGTAATAGGACAGATTGTGATTTATAATGCATTGCAAATTGCATTTGACTTGCATGAAATGAGGTGGGTTATTCCAAAAGTTTGTGACAAACATCCGCAAACCATGCCAATCAAAATTATCATTATCGTATTACAGTTTCGGGAGCCCTTGCGGATACACTTCGACCCAGGGATGTTCTGGGCAGTCAAAAGATTTAATTTGCGACCCATTTCGTACCTTGTCATGGTGACAAACAGCATGAAAGTCGCTAGAGAACTCATACTGTTGTCACTGTGACAAGGTGCGAAATGGGTTACAAATGAAATCTTTTGACTGTGTAACCCTTTAAGAATGATCCATCAACTACTCAAGAGCTTTCTTGACCATTTCCATGTGCTGGATGGTCGAGCTCATGGGTAGCGTTTTGAATTACCTTACTATTTACTTACTGCTGTGGCGCAGCAACCCGAAGTGGATCTTGGCCTCCGACATCAAAGACAGCCATGCTTCTCTGTCCAGAGCCGTTTCTGTCCAGTCGACGGCGCAGAGTTCGCTAAGGTCTTTTTGCACTTCATCTCTCTAGCGGTACCTAGGGCGTCCAGATGGTCTTCGGCCATTTGGAACTCCAGAGTACGCTCTCCAGACTGCACGATCCTCACCCATCTGGACTACGTGCCCGAGTCATCGGAGTCTGGCGGGTTTTTTTTAAATTCCTTTGGTTTCAGATAACTTGCTCCAAAGTTCTTCATTCTTTGTCTGGCAACGGCGTGATATTCACACATTAGGTGTCTTACTGCCTCTTCCTCTTCGCCACACATTCGACAATCGGTGTTGTCAGAGTGTCCCATCTTGACCAAAACTCCTTTGACCCTCAAAAGGCCAGTAAACACCTTGCGTTAAGTTTCCATGGCTTTTCCATTTATTTTTAATTCTATAGTCACAAGCGTAGGGTACAGTATCTCAATGTGTTGAGTAGGGTGTGTATTTTCTCCGCCATCTGGGAATGAGAAAAACTATGAGTTTTGATTATTAGCATTACATATTAGAGAATTCAACTGTAAATAAAAATAAAATCTTGAGAAGGTTCGTCCTAGCAACTATAAGGTAGAAGTACTAGAGCTCGACGCTGCACTAGTCACCGACATGGGCACTTTATTTCATGGAAATACAGGTTAAATTTGAATAACGAAGATTTTTCTGTATTCTAATTTAATCCTTGTCACTTTGGCATAAAGTGCCCATGTCGAATACTGGTGCAGCGTCGAGCACTAGTACTTCTACCTTACTAAAGCCATTTTTACTGTATGATTCTGATAAAATATCAAAAGCGATGGATGTATGATTCTTCTTTTGTGTGATTTCTTCTTTTCAGTCGTTATATTCTTTGCAGTATCATAGTCAACTCCTAATATAAGGCACAGATGTTGCTTGTCGTACAATTTCTTGCGATTTTTCATTCAGGGGTCCATCCATGGCAGATTTGATCTGGTCAATCTGTTGCATAGGTGGTCTTAAACGCAGTCTTATCCCGTTTGCTCTACCGTGCACCTGATATGTCCCAGGATTTACCTCCAGCTTCAGTCATTCGGGTAGTCCACGTCTCTGCATCCTATTTATTTAAGCGTATGTCGTAACATTGTATGCAATTTTATCTCTAAAATAACTTATTATAAGTCGACATCCAGGCTATAGGCCATTGGTATAATCCGTCTACAGCAAATAAGAATATGGGAAAGACAAGGGCCCATGCAAGTCGAACTATCCTGATGTTTCTGCATGATATTTCGGTTCTTCCAAATTCTTTTCAGCTTATCCATTGCGGTTCTAGTAATACCTATACGTCGTCTCACATGTTCACAAGATGAGGGAAGATGCATGATTACAATATTCATAAAATATTTGTTGAATGAGGGGCTTTTAGATATTCGGCTGGCACTGATCATACTTGTCTAATTTAAGAGATGACGATAATAACCTAAAGGTGGCGACTGACTTGTAACATTTGCTTGTAATGTATCGTTCACGACGATCGTTACAAGTCAGTCGCCACCTTTGTAACACTCAAAGGGATTCGCGTAAAAACCGTCAGCCGAGTGGAGCACGCGGTGCTCGCGTCGAGCGGCTCGGCTCGCTGCACTGACTGTTGTAATGCTCGGGTTGTATCACGTTACATTACACCGAAATGTTACAAGTCAGTCGCCACCTTTAGACTCATAATTTGTAGAAAATAGACCAGAACAAATATAAAGTCATAGAGTTATCACAGCGTCAGAGGCATTTCATAACATCGTAAAGTTATTGGCTACTTATTAGCTACTAATAAATATCTCTCCCACTCTCTCCCTATTTCGAAATGTAACCACGCGTCAATGAAATGAAACTACCTACGTCATCAGTTAGACGTCATCACATTCTAGGAAAATGTATCAGTAGATATAAATAGCCAGTTCTATTGTCACTACCTATCTGGAGTTTAAATAAAATGTATATTATTAGAAGTATTAGAATAAACTAGGTTATTTTCGGAAAATATTTTGTTTTGTTTTTACTTCAAGTAGAAACACTACTATATAAATTATAAATGTTATATACTAAGAAAAAGTTACCAAAGCCTGCAGCTAAAATATTTATCAATTTATGATCAAAAGACTTGTAAACCATACTCTTAGTGGTAGTTTGAATGTTAATGAAAGACAGGTTTTTTAAGCTACCTAATACGCTGCTGTCAAACGTTTTTACTGTAAATCAAATACCCAAGGAGAAGCTGCCTTTCACAAGTATAGTGTAAGGTAGATAACTGCTTCAAATAAAGTGTCCTTATCGAGTTCGTTTCATATTAGATACTTTTTGGCTTTATATTAACTGCCATATGACTCATATCGTCCGGTGACAACCAAAACTCACTAATTTCTGAAAAAAATAAAAATAAAACAACCTTGCTTTGGTACTACTGCGGTCCACTATGGCTCTGCACAAGTGCACATGTGGTAGTAAATTAGTGACTTTTGGTTGTCAACTGACGATATGTAACTAATATGTCCCATAGTCGCCAGGAAGGCGTCACGCTCGTGCGATCCGTCAATTCTGTACCTCAAATCCAGCCTCAAAGTTTACTGAGAACTGACTTAAATATCTGACGTCAATACTGCGGTCAAGTATCAAATCCTAATATATAATATATTTCTCCTTTCCAGAGCTGTGGTCCGCGAGCTGATCGAGACAGAAGAGGAATTCGGCCGAGACATCCAGCAAGTTGTCTCCCAGTACATGAGACCTATGGAAAAAGCGACAACACCCAAACCAGTCTTCGACAACAGGGAACTACTGTTCTCCAACTTTAGGCAGATTGCCGAGTTCCATAACACGTAAGTTTGTCAACAAATGATCTCCCAGTACCATCGCTCACATTTTTAACTATGCATCGGTCAACCTTATTACAAATGGCATAAAGTCCACCGATGGATAATTAAGAGTGTTTCTGTTGGTACATGGGGTCTTTGGACAAAGCGCTAACACCCAAACCAGTCTTCTATAACAGGGAGTTGTTATTTTTTAACTTTGGGCAGATTGCTGAGTTCCATAACACGCAAGTTTCTTGAAAACAGAAGAAAAACATTCTAAAAATGAGCATCGGTGAATCTTGTTATGTTAATGTGTGAATAAACCGAATAAGGCCCAGTTTTCTATCCGTGAATAAGAAAAGAGTAGGAATTAATAAATGATTAATATGTATTTTTGAGGAATGTCATGAAAGTGAAGGAAGTGAAAGAGGTATGTCAGGATCGTAGCAAGTGGAAATCCGTGGTCGCTGCCTACCCCTTCGGGAAATAGGCGTGATTATATGTATGTATGTATGTGTGTATGTATTTTTAATGATTTATTTTATTAATAATGATTGAAAATGTATTAAATTTTAATCTTATATTTATAATGTGTTGACGTGTAATGTACCATGCATTTACGAAATAAATATGAATATGAATAATACAATGTACCTAGTAAAAGCTACTCTCGTATGCTATGGGCCATAGCATGATGAAATTTTAGCACATTTGTCGTCATAAAATCTTAAATGTGACAGTCAGATAGGTAAACCAAATATATATATACCGGATGTGGCCTGTAACAGGAGCAAAAAATTAAACTGTAGGCTGTACTCCTCAAACACACCAACATTTGTTCAGCAACTTTTAAAAATAACTTTTATTTTGATTTTTAGAACACTTTAAAGTTTATTCTAAGACGCAATGTATTGCCAATTTTGTTATGTTTAAAGCGTGACAAATAACGTCAATTACACGAATGATAGCGTACATTGAAGGTAATATTTAATTTGTATGATAAATAGGAAATCTAAAGAATTCATAATATTCAAAAATCGCTGAACAAATGTTGGTAAGTTTGAGGAGTACAGCCTACAGTTAAATTCATTGCTCGTGTTACAGGCCACACCCGGTATAGTCCTCTTCATCGTTTTCGATGACGGCGACCCTAAATAAACATTATAGACATTTCTAGCATGAGCCCTAATGTGGCTAACCAAACCAAACCAAATAAAATATGACTGTAAACACATTAATAAAACTTCGATGGAAATATCTGACTATATCTTATCTGTCTCCATAATAAGCTAAAGACTTTCAATCGTAATACATATTTTCATCAACAGGATACTCCTAGAAGGCATCAAATACTACGCGAGCGAGCCGCGCATGCTCGGCCGAGCCCTCCTGCGCATGGAGCGCGAATTCGACAAGCACGTCGCGTACTGCCGCGACGAGCCGCGCGCGCAGCATCTGCTCGCCAACGATCCTGAGGTGGCCAAGTACTTCCAGGTCAGTATAATTTAAATAGAAATGTTGGAAACGATGCATAATTAGATGCCGTTCTGGAGTTCCCGTATGGGAAACCTTTTCGCTCAAGAATGTTTCCCATAGGAAACGAAGAATTTTCTCGAGAACCGCAAAACTCAATGCATAATGCTTCGCTTCAATCCACTCCACGATAAAATGGAAATGGCCATCTAAACTAACTAGAGGTTCTGTGAGCTGTAGACTTCGCGATAAAATTCATAAGCTTAAAACATGTAAAAGCAAAAAACGTTTACTTCGTTGAGTCATTGGTCACAATGGTCTTAAGTGACATAGACTTTTGAAAATGGTATTTAAGTCATTTATGATAACTTCCACCATTTTAATTTTTTTTACAAAAAATCGAATTCGACAAAAACTATCTAACTACTGAACCTAGAGGAGAAAATCCCGACATACGAAAGCGGTTTGCCCTAGTCAAAACAGAGACCTTAGCTAACGCTTCGATCAATTATGCACCGACATCTTAAGCGATAGAGTGTGGAAGCACCGCAATAAACGGCTTTAATAGATTACTGCTGCCACCTACAATCTCCACCAACTTGTAAGTAGGTCTTTCTTTCCTTAGATATATCGGGAAAGTAAACTAAATTTTCAAGATAAGCATTGAAGCGCCATCTACACTTGTGAAATGAAAACAGAATGTTCTCGATTATGTTAAAATTAGAAATCATATCTTGACGCCATCTATAAAATAAGCTTTGCATTATTTCAAATATATGAACGTATTCATTGCGCCATCTAGCGTGATTGAGAGACAACCTTCACCGAAAATATCCTCACTGAACAAACTTCAGCTTATCATGAAATTAGATTTGTATTGGCAGTATCGTTGCTTTTTCAGAGATGTCGCTATGGGACAAAATACTTCGTTAGATACAATTATAAACTTTCAGCATCCTAGTCATAGATTGCGTAGATTGAACTTGAAATATTTAGTGTATTTCTAGAAAGTGAATGAATATTTTAAAATTGATTTATTAATAAGCTTGTTCTCTCAAACATGTATCTGTAATTAATATTGTTTTATCGATGACATAATTCATTGAGATACTTTACGATTATATTATTTTCACTCAAAATTTGTTTGTATTTACACCTGTAAAAATATAATCACCTGGATAAACAGTACTTAATGTTACGCTTATTATAACCTCTTTAATTAATAGTATAGCTATTTATAACCAGTCTAAGGGCTGGATGTTATTTAAAATATCGTTTTCCTCTACTAAAAAACAATAGATCAATCAAGAATATCGATTTTTAACAGGTGAGGTGAGATAAATAAATAGGTCATGTTTTACTAAAACCGTTTTCACTAAAAACGGTTAAAATATTAGATTGGATTACAAATACAAATAATTTATTGAAAAAAAGTATAGTCCAGTTAGTCTTAAAGGTGACAGGACTGAAAAGGTTAGGAACCACTAAAGACTAAGGATTAAGGATAAGGTAAAGTTTATAAATGCCTATTAGCATTGTTTTGGACTTAATACTTATAAATCTGATCTTCTTATCCAAACTCAAAATTTTCAAATTTGTACCTTGAAACAACCGTGTAAGAAATTTTATTAAAACGCCTTTAACTATTTATGACTTCATAATTTATAAATCTAAATTATGAAGATAAAGTCCAAGGTACAAATTTGAAAATTTTGAGTTTGGATAAGAAGATTTTCTTACACGGTTGTTTCAAGGTACAAATTTGAAAATTTTGAGTTTGGATAAGAAGATCACAGCACAGTCTTCGCAAATTTTAACTTTAAGATCATTCAATAAGAAATCAGTTTAGAATAACCTTGGTTTTCGACTGAGGACTTTACACCTCCTCGCACCTCGCATCCGTGCTCGGATAAAATTATTAAAATTAAGTTTTAAAAGCATCCTATTAAAGAATTATTTACCGCGCCTTTGTTTTTGACATAAGACTATTCAATTGGGCATGTAAATTCGGATTCAACTGATGCAACACAAAATTCTGAAATTTAAACTTTCAAGTCATCCCATTACAAATCGGTTTCCATTAACTTTGTTTACGACTTAGGACTACAAATCTGTTACGGTATGATAGTTTATAATGTAAACTTTAAAATCATATCGTTAGAAGTCAGTTTCGAATAACCTTGTTTTGGAGTTAGGACTTTACACGTGTGGCATGCGTTCGGATAGTTGTTATAGACAAGCGCGGGCGCCGGGCCGGCACCGGGCCAACACTAGAATAGTTGTAATGCCGCGGCAAGTGACGGCTGTCAGGGATGCCAGGGGGCATGCCTGTATCGATATGTTTCTTCCAGGTGATAACACCTGGAGGGCTCCAGCTCCAGCTTTTAATTAAATAAACTTAAAAAACGTTAATCCATTGTGCCAGAATTCAACTTGTACGACTAATAAAAGTTGTAAGTTTTAATGAAACGCCCCTGATTATATGATATATGATACTCCTGACCGATTTCAGTCACAGCGACTGTGTGTTCTGGAGTAGAAATTTTAAATTACTGTTAACAGAGTGTAGCTGTTCCATTCTCTGGTGCGCTTTTAGATGGCTCGTCTACCCAACCTTCCCACTAAATTTCCGAGCGCATTCTGGGCACGTCAACACTGATTATTGCTTCGATACAAGATTCATGATACCTATTCATAAACAATGGTAATTGTGTTTGAGAAAGAATACAATGTCCATTTAACTAAAATAAGATACAATACAACATTAATTAAAATAAAGGTAACGATAATAATTTAAAGCGCTCGTGCGTGTTGGATGGTCTTTTGTGGCCAGAATTAAAAACTTAAACTTAAAATTGCCACTTAGCGTCAATAGACAGAGGGTTTATTTGTTACGCCCAATGTGTGCACACTTCTTTCTTCAATAAAACACTGTCCCGGCGAAATGAGTAATGACTTAGGTACTACTTTTCCATCTCTACCCTGAAAATAATGAAGGTATTGCAAATAAAAACCATGCAAACCAACATCATTGTGTGTTAAGTTTACAGTCGTTTTTAACGGAGTATATTCAGGATGTCATCAGCCAGAAAGACCTTCCCTCATTTAGAAAGACATCTCCCGTCTTCGCTCGGTGTACGACCGGTGCTGCTCTCATTGTGTGGGCTTTTCTACTTTAAACCTTATGGAGTAAAATAAATTTAAACAACTGCTGCTAGCACACATTAATATGTGTGACACTCCATAAGATTCCGTGTGCTTGAGACAGTGAGAGCCAGTTATCTCTCCATCACCGACTTCGCACCTTATCAATACACCAAAAGATCTTGGGAAAATTTGTTTCTGGACTGCAAGCAAAACCGTGACTTGAAAAATAATAAGTAAAATACTTATACTTGCATTATGTTATGGAAGATAAATATAGCATTTAGCCGGTACAGCGCTTATACTGTCACGTATAATAAGACATACACGTATTGTTCTTCTTTCTACCTAGCGTTATTCCGGCCTTTTCTAGGGTCCGCTTTCCTCCACTTCGCGCGATCCTGGGCGTCCTCTCATGTGAGCCTGTTTACGCTCGTATCTGTTTCCACGACATCGAGCCATCGCTTTTTTGGTCTGTCGTGGAGTCGGGGGCCGTCAAGGGCTAGGTTCAGGCATATATTTCCTACGTAGTCAGCTGGCCTGCGACAAACGTGGCCAAACCACCGACACTTTATAAGAAATGAATACAGCATAAATTAACGAATTGAGGCTTGTAAAGTTGTATACGCATATGGGGGTACATTTTTATTATAATTTATAACCTTCACCAAATGCATGATGTACTCATATCAAACTACAAAATGTCTGCAAAAGATGATACATAAATACTGTATAGCGCCAGCCGCGCGCCTCTGCGCTGAATCTCAATCTTTGAACGTTGTTGCGTGCGATCGTCATGAGAGGGGTAGCGCGAGAACAGAGCGCTTAGCTCCACTCCGAGGCCCCGAACGCTCAAGGACATTGGGGCGACAATAATTTTAATATATTCAGGGAGGATAATGAGGATTGAGGACTACGTTTATATGGAGAAGCGTTCACGTGACTTCGTCCCCTTTCGTCTTAACAATCTGCTATTTGCGTGGCTCTCATGTGCACAGCCCTACAGGCTCACGTCATACGTGATCATATCGGGGGCAATCGCCCGCGCGTAAACACGATAATATTAGCGCGCTCTTGGCTTGGTTGCAGTTCGAAGAATACTGGAACCGAGACGAGGATTATTTTCAAAAACCTTGGACTTAAGGAGTCTTCATTGCTTGTGACAGTTTTGGCCGACGTTGCTTATTAACTTATAAGTAACTAGTTGATTCTGAATATTTATCTCTCTGAAAGCTTCGACTATTTATATAAAACTAGCGGGTTCACTGTTTAGAAAATATTTAGTAATAAATTCAAAAGAATAGATGTCATAAAGGTACTTATATACCTAACTAGCGACAGTAGCGAAACGGACGTTTTTATGCAGCTTTCGGGGATACCGCCACTTTTTGTTTAGTATTATATGACATTTATTTTATTTCCAAATTTAAAGTGCTCTTTTTATTCAAAATATGTTTTTCAAAAACAAAAAATAATTGATCTGTTCCCTAGTTATTTGTAGACGAGTATTAAAATTATTTTAAAATCACAAAATGTTTCAACTTCGCAGGGAAAAATATGAAAAGCGTTGTTATTTTAAGAAAAACAGTACTAAAGTACTGTAAACAGTAATGTTGATGCTGTCCTAATGAGTGAAGTTGTTGGCAAGGTCAGTGAGGAATTCCAAAGAAAAGCCAACATTTGTGACATACTTATATGTCGAGAGAAAACTGTCTTCATTTACTATGGAATACAGCCAACTAACAAGAAACCATTAGAAAGAGTAACTTCACGAACGATTATAAGCATACCCTGGACAGAAGGCGGAAATTTAGGATTCGACAATAGTGCAAAGGCAAATGAAAGTTGGAAATCAAGCAGATATGTCTGCAAATTCAATGAAAAGTTAAATAATAATGCAAACTTTATCTGCTTGATTTTCAATTTTTATTTGCCTTTTAAGCTTTATCTAAAAAACTATTGAAGACCTAATTCTCACAGATCCTGGTAATTTTGAGTTCTTTCAACTCAGAATCACTAGCATATTCAATCCTGGTGCTCATAAAAATTGTCCTAATAATTTGTATGAAAATGTTAGTTTTTACTACGTTTTTTCACATTATACGTGACGTAATGGAACGGACATTTTGGGACATCTTTTTTTATTGGTAGGATGGAAAATGCTAACGATTTAGAGTAGAACGAGCTCAAGATAGCTCAAACTTTTAAGAATCCGGTTTTCAATATATTTATTTTATTCTGCTGGATTCCCTGGCTTTAACCTACCTGTCAACTCGGTCGGATAAAAACATATACTCTGCCAAACCAGACTAAATTTAATGCCTATAACGTTATTTAGTAAATTTACTGGCAGTTTTCCCTGACATCGACACCAAAACATAACATTGCGAAAACTGTATTGAAGATTATCTCACAAACACAATGATCATATCTCAGTCTGCAGTTATTCCCAGAAAAACAAGACAATACACGGTGCTCCGATTTCGTTAATATACAATATACACGTTACACAAGATATTATTACAGCATGACAATGTATTAAGGTTCATTCAGTTAATCTCTCAAAAAATAAGGAAGGATTAAAATAAGGTGATTTAAATGTTATTTTCATTGGTCAGTTTAATAATAATGATGATTAGTCCAGTAAGTACTTAGACTTGGCTCACGAGATAACCGCCATGTGGGATGTTGATTCGACGATCATTGTCCCGATAGTCGTTTCAGCGAACGGTCTCATAGCGAAGAGTCGACCAACACCTTGAGAGACTCTCGCTAGGTGGTTGGATCAAGGGTCAGTTGCAGAAGGCGGTGATCTTGGACACGGTGCGGATAGTCCGCTGGTTCCTCTCTCTGCGGCCCTGACCACCGGCAGCTTGGGCCTTGCCCCGCTGCTGGCGACACCCTAGGTTAGGTTTTTTATAATGTGTTTATATCTTTTGTATTGTTTTGTAAGTGTTTTTATATTTTACTTTTATATTCATATTATAAAAAAACCTAATCTAAGATATGCAATGAATAAAAAATGATGATTACATTGGAGACTTAAGGACAATTTTGTTGCTAATTCTGAATCTGTCGGTCTTATTCACACCATCAATGCGCCTGCCCTTCTTGAGCCGTCTGGCATTATCAGGGATGATGGCAGGAGGTATGATGGGGTATTATATAACTTAATAGTTCCTTGGAGCTTAGGACGGATATTAGTGTGGGATGCTACCTGCGTAGTGTTAACTAAGTACACCAATCATCATCAAATAAAGCATTTAATGCAATAAAACATAACTTGGGAAACTCCACTACGACGCCGCCATTGCAGCGATGCTCATCTGTCAGTCCTTGTCGCGCTATAGTGATGTGACCATATCTAATACCGATTGTAGGGCTGCAGTCGCGAAAGCCTCAACATCGGTTATCAGTTGACACACTGGCACCGTCCCACCTCTAATAACGGACTAATGTAAGAGCGGGCGGAGTGGCGGAAAAGGCTTAATTTTGAAACGTTATGAATATAAGAGCCTCGGTAGGGAGTACCATTTTGTACCATTTGGCGTTGAAACTAGGTCCACGGGATCCCAGCGCACACAAGTCTTTTGCAGAAATCGCGAAGCGTCTGGTTTACGTATCTGGTGACCGAAGAGCTGGCAGCTTCCTCGCACAACGTATCAGCATTGCAATATAACGAGGAAATGCCGCCAGCATCCTTGGTACAATGTCTCAAGGGCATATTTTAGATTTTAACTAGTTAAAGTAACATTACTGTGTTATATCCATTATGTATACTGTTCTTCTGAATAAATATGATGTTTACGTAAAGCGTTATTTGTGCCAAAGTTGATTCATAAATCTGGAAGTTGCATAATCCCTACTAATAATAGAAATGCAAACGTAACCCTGTCTATCTGACTGTCTATAAGGTACCATTTTACGCTGAATCCGTTGAACTGATTTATAAGGTACCTATGTGATATGGAGATGGAGATGGAGAAAGACATTATGGCAGATTTTCTCTAATATTCATCCTAGACGTACATACGGCCCGATTCGGACTTTAAAATACGTCAAATATGGACACGATATCGTATCTACACTTAATATGTGACGTCGGTATTTTAAACATCGAATCTGTTCAATCGTCGCGGGCTTAATGTGTTATTAATTACAGTGTAACTGTAACGAATACGGTGAGATAATAAATTGCGAGTTTTCGAGATACATTTAACATTTATAATAAAATAAGATTGTCAATTTGTCACGTGTGTTGTTTTGAATGAGAATGAGTAAAACAGCGGTTGGCATATTCGTCACGGATGCTGAGTCAATGTTGAAAATACACGCGAAAGCGAATACGTCCTTATGAAAAATAAAAACCGGCCAAGAGCATGTCGCGCCACGCTCAGTGTAGGGTTCCGTAGTTACTCTTCCGTCACAATAAGCTAAACTGGAGCTTAAAGTATAGTAAATTGTTAACCAAGGGATGAAACGGTACCTTTCACGCGAGTTAAACAAATAGGCAATGCATAATCAGTACCTAATTAGGTAAAGTAAGTCTTTTTACTATGAAGGGGGAACTTTTTGCGATAACTCAAAAACAGCTAAACTGATCATGTCCGCTATAGTTTTCATTTAATGTCTTTCTTAAGCTCTACTTCCACGATTTTTTTCATAATTTTTGGACCTATGGTTCAAAAGTTAGAGGGGGGACACAATTTTTTTTTCTTTCGGTGCGATTATCTCCAAATATATTCACTTTATCAAAAAATGTTTGTTGAAGACCCCTATTAGTTTCCGCTCGTATCCTATATAAGACCTTTCCAACGATACCCCACACTGTAGGGTTGAAGCAAAAAAAAAATCACCCCCACTTTACGTGTAGGGGAGGTACCCTCAAAAAAATTATTATTTTAGATTTTATTATACGACTTTGTCGGCTTTATTGATTTATATATCCACGCCGAATTTCAGCTTTCTAGCACTAACGACCACGGAGCAAAGCCTCGGACAGACAGACAGACAGACAGACGGACATGGCGAAACTATAAGGGTTCCTAGTTGACTACGCAACCCTAAAAAGAGTCACTATATTCTAAATACGTTTTCCGTTCATTTTACAAAGTTTACGTATTCGGTGATACCTATTAGTAGGCAAAACACTTTTTATTGTAGGTACCTATTAGTTTTCTTTTTCAAAATTAAAAAAAAAACTTATATTATCCTCTATTATGTTTATTGTTATTATAAATAAAATGTTTTACCTGCTAAGTGCTATCCGATATAAAATGAACCGTAAACTGCTAAGGAATAAATTTCTTCGGCTGTACAAACAGACAGACAAGTAATAACAACAATAACATTATGTTTGATAAATACTTCAGTAATCCAAACTATATTTCCTCAAGATGATATATTATAGCTACTGCGCTGGCAATAACCTAAGTAAAGAACGTTCAGGCAGTTTGCATGGATAAACAACGAATAAATCATAAATTTTGGTTGCCTAAATAATTTATATGTAGACAATTGACATTGGTCTAAAAATAAAATATTTCTACTTTAGAACTAGAACCTATCAATTACATGACAGAAGCTAAAGTAAGTAGCTTTGTAGTAAATGTAATTGTGGTATAAATAACATAGACTATTGTTTATTGTTTGTTGTTGTTGTGTTGTTGCATATACACCGTGTTTTTATTGAATTCCGTTAACTTCGGGGTATTGGTAAGTACGATTAGGGAAACTACATGACATAGTTAATTTTCCAAAAAAAAAATTTTTTTTAATATTTTTTTTACATTTTTTTTGTTATAAAAAGTAATTAAATGTTGCATATAGCGTTGTTGTTGCACGGGCATTACATTTATCTCAATCAAACAATTGAAAACTGTGACATGTCAATGTCATTTCGAACATCGATCGTCCGAGATAGTACTTACGTTTAGTAGCAAATGTATTAACCCGTACTAAACACTAATCAATATGTGAACGGGCCCTAAGGTAAGTGTACACACTCGTAAGAGCTTTATAAGATAAAAATAAAATATTGATTATCTCCGAAATGGAGTTAATTAGAATACCCGTGTCTTTGAGAAAGTTACTTAATTTAAGCTCAGGAATGCACCCTTGAAATTAACGCAAATCAAAAAAAAACACGGTGTATAGTCATCTCATCATCCTCCTCTATCCTGTATCTGGCAATGGCGACTCCATCAACAGTTATTGTCCGGATTATGAAATCCTCTAATGTGGCTCACAAAACCAAACTTTGTTTTGTAGATTCGGTCACACGATGCGTATGGTGTTGTACAGTCGTGTTGCGGATATCCGTATAGGAGGGTAGAGGGCTTAGGTCGCGTTTTGGGGTACGTCGCTTACCACTAGGTCTTCCAGGCGCTCTTTCTCAAATCGATCTATTTTCTTATGAAAACTAAAACGACATTTCGATCTTTGTGTCCTCCCAGCAATCAGACGGTATACCGCAAGCGACTAGTTATGTCGCAGGTACTGGCCCCCCTGCTTCCGCCTTCCACAAGAGAGCTCCGAGTAGAACACTGCTTTGAGCAATATCTTGTTCTCCATTCGTTTGATATTGCCACACCACCTTAGCTGATGCTTCATCATCAGTGGTTCAATACCAGGCATCTTGCTTGACGCGATGTAAAACTTCCGTGTTCGATACCTTGTTTTGCCACTTCATGCGCAAAATTGAGCGCAGACAACGTAGGTGGAAGAGGTCTAGCTTTTTAATATCAGCATTGTAGCTGCACCATGTTTCTGAGACGTACCTAAAGCAGAGTTGGTATGATGATAGCTTTGTATACCACAATTTTAGTGGAAAACTTCAAATCGTGTGACCTCCAAATACGGTTCCTGAGTTTGCCAATAGCAGCAGCTTCATTGGCTATGCGTGATGGTATTTCAGACGCGAAGGTATTGTCATTGCAGAGTTGACTCCCTAGGTACCTGAACCACGGCACTTCTTCAAGACCTTTGTTATTCAGGTTGATACTGGAGTATTCCATGTGACAAGCCCTAGGTAGTTGTACAAGAATTTGTATTTTTTATATTATTAGTACATTGTGTATTAAGGGCGATAAATAAGAAATAAAGGATTTCTGGATCGTATCGCCTTCGTATATTAACACCTATTACGAACAAGTGTGATGAAAAAAATACTATTGTTTCCCCTACACTGAAGTTTTAACTTCATATCCCGCAAGGATGCGCCAAGGTTTGTTTTGCGACCTTGCGCCACGTCACAGGAGAAATGCTCGCCTCGTTCTATCTTTAGTCCGCCCGCAGTGGATTCAGGAGCCGACCAGTCGCTACGACACCGTTCCCGCGATCGCCTCGCTCCAGCGAGCGACCTTCGACCACTCAACGAGTGAAGTGTGTGTCTGTGATTGTGTGTTACCCCCTTTCTCCCCCCAGGTATGGTTTAAGTTCATTTTTACCCCGCTTGAAAGTTTGGTTTCGCGAAAAGTGGAAGTCTAAAGTGCACACCCCATCCCAAGCGCTATTTGTCGCAAAAGCCTTTAACACTTTTTAGTTCGTAACTTGTTCTATTTCAATGTTAAGCGGTGTAGTGTTACCATTACGTCTGGTTTATTTCTAGTCATTGTGTGGGCGTTTTCGCATGGATCTTGCAAGTTTCCCGCCGGATCTTTCAAAGATTTTTCTGATGACCTTGACCCACTTTCACTCTTTATTTTAAGGATTACTTTTGTCTTCAGTTAGTGTGTCTTTACTTTCACTATCACTTTCATCTCCAGAACTATTTCATTTTTGAAATTTAGAATTCAAACCATAGTTTTAGTGGAGTTTTAGATATCTTAGCCCTAAAATATTTATATTGTTATCAGTATGAAAGTTTTAAATGTTTGTTATTCCTCTAATTACGCGATAGCACGAGCTTCCATCATGTCAAGGTGATCTATAAACGTGCGTACGAACCGCGGCCAGCGAGCTTTACGAGCATTTTGTAGCTTTTCGCACAGATTATTAGTTTCGGCGATCTGTCGAGTAATGTTTCATGATATAACTCTGAAATACGCTGTTTTAGACACCACTTAACTATTTACTATGAATACCTTCCAACTATTATTCTATGAACATCATCACATCGTCAGATCCAAGATTTCCAAATGGTAAAACCTAAACCTAGGTATGTAATGTACCAACCTATATGTGTACCTATATAAAATAAAAATAAAAAAGCCTTTTATTTCTTGCAAGTAGTTACAGTGTCAACATGATTCGAAAAATTGGAAGGAATATCTCTTAATTATGATAAGTAGTCAAAAATTTCATTATATTTACAAAAAAAAAATTGAATTTTTAAATAACTAAGAATATTCCTCCGCTACGAAGCAAGAACCCCTTCTAGAGTAAAGGCCTCCTCCAGAGATAGCCAGTTAGATCGGTCTTGTGCTGTTAGAGTCCACTTTGGGCCAGCAATTTGGGCCACCTGTACCTACCTACTGGGACATACATGTATAAACATGTATAACTAAGGTACTAACTTTTGTGCACCCGTTCAAATAATCTAAAGGCATACTTTCATCTATAGTAAATAAACATTATTATATCGTCAATTCTATTTTCCGGTTTACGAATATCTCAGCTATACAGTGTGTCCCTAGCTATTGGACAAAGCCGAAATGTACATATGCACTAGGGTATTTAGAACCAGTGTACAAAGTATCATAACAGCCGGTGTAGCGGTGTCGAAGAAATTAACAAATTACCATTTTTTACTTTGGAGCAGTCCGTATGTGTTAGTAGCTCCTAAGGTAATATCCTCAAAGAATGGTATGGAACCTTCTTCGACCTTTTTGATTATCTTTTTTATTTATGACACTAATAAGCTTCTGACTTTTGAGAAATGTCATCATTATCAAATATTTCGAACAAATTGTCAAAAACAATGCCAAAGATTAACACAGTGTGTTTCTTCTGTTGTCGATTATTGCAAATAACTTTTATTCGAAAAATTTATTTTTTATCTTTTGTTCTAATTAAATACCTCAAAAGTCACCCTACGTGGGATTTCAGGGTTTGTCCAATGTAGTCAGTCATTCAAATCCATATAAAATAACATCCTAAAACGTAACATAACATAAGATATTACAAATTTAATGATATGATCTATGTACAACTTAAACGGGATACATATTATCTTTTAAATTGACTAATGAAATATAGAAGATGAAATTATGAACTTTAGTCCTTCAAAATTAACTGTGCCTTTACCTACTAGTCGTTTTTTGATCACATACATATAATACAAGCTATCTCAAGCTTCAAGAAACGATATCATATCCACTGATAAATCTCCTTAAGCTTTCTCTGTATCTTTCTAGATTTTCATTGCATCAGTTTAAGTAAACACCGCCGAACACCACATGTGCAGCAAACGTTAATCTTCCTACACGTGACTCACGTTGTTTCCACTTCCACGGTATCAACTAGGTTGCATAATATTACTTACATCTGTTTTATTTATAATCGAACATAGCAGACAGGAAGAAACTTATCGCTACCATAATAAATACACGATGTAACAACAAGGAACTCAAAACATTTTTACTTCGCAATTTTGAGACCAAAAGAAGGAAAAAATGTTATATGAGTTGAAGTAAAATTCGCAAAAAAAAAAATTTGACTTTTTTTTCAAATTTTTGAATGTATTTGTACTTTAAAAGTTAATTTTATGGTAAAACTGGCACTGAAAATGATTTTTTACAGTACATATGGGGCTACTTTATAGCACTAGTGCGAGAAGTAGCATATTACGTTACTGTGTCGAACATTTAAAGGGCCATATGTACTGTAAAACGTTGTACGATACATGTGCGAATAGGTAATTCGCAACTCGTGTCGATTTAAAACACTCCCTTCGGTCGTGTTTTAATTTATCGCCACTCGTTTCGAATTTCCTATTTTTCGCACTTGTATCGTAA
The DNA here is from genome assembly GCF_033807575.1 of Cydia pomonella. NCBI lineage: Eukaryota > Metazoa > Arthropoda > Insecta > Lepidoptera > Tortricidae > Cydia > Cydia pomonella. Next base: position 1,655,498 of record NC_084708.1, read on the forward strand.
TGTACTATTACGTATTTTTTGTAAAACCTAGTTTCTGCAAAGGTTACTTGTCACTTTTTGACATCTATCAATTAGGATATTTAGACTACGCCCCATAACGGCATCATCGCCATTAAAGGGCGTTTTCCACTAAGTTACGATAAGATTTTTTTTTAATTTGGTATTAACTCTGAAACTAGACGAAATCCAGAAAAGTTTATGTGATATTTTATTCTCTAAATGTGATCTGTACCCCTAGTGTAAATTTGATCGACATCATAACGTGACGAACGCGTGTGCGTTAAGTCTCATTTTGTATAGGATTTTGAGTTTCCAAAACGTCCCGCTTGGCGCGCTCTTTCTAAATCCAATACAAAATGAGACCAAACGCAAACGCGTACGTCACGTTTCGAAATCGAATTTATTTACACTAGGGGTACAGGAATACAATGTTAAAATCTTTCTGTTTCCTCATGTTACACCGCGTATAGCAGCACTGTTTCATAAAGCTGCGAAACTCACGATAACACCTGTACCCCTAGTGTAAATAAATTCGATTTCCAAACGTGACGTACGCGTTTGCGTTTAGTCTCATTTTGTATTGAATTTCGAAAGAGCGCGCCAAGCGGGACGTTTTGGAAACTCAAAATCCTATACAAAATGACACTTAACGCAAACGCGTTCGTCACGTTATGATGTCGATCAAAGTTACACTAGGGGTACAGGTTTTAAATGACATGGTACTCATACCTACCGTATTTTACATGACGTGTACTATGAACGCTGTTGCCGTTACATTATTGGCTTGACAAGCCGCGAGAAAAACGTTTTTTAAATACTCGCGGCATAAATCGTTAATACAATGTTGCTTGACTTATTCGAAAATTGCATCCTGGAATTGAGTTCACATTAGAAAAAACATTGAAACAACGTTATAAAAAAAAATATATATATATAAAGTTTTTGTGGATGCACACATACACAATTACCACGTCATATGGCTTTCGGCTGTTAATTACTCGCGAATGTAACAATAACAATGAAAACCTCACTTTCAATCCTAATTTTAATGTTTCTAATTCTAATGTTTATAATAATATTTGCAATCCGTTCAATTGAAAAGCTTTTGGAACAACAAGACTCATATAATATTTATTTTACTTTGTTTTTAAATTGCCTTCTTATATCTAATCCTTTAACTCAACTGTGCTTTCACCAACATGCTACAAAAACCTACGAGCAATAATGATATACAAAGGTAAAACATTATCATAATTAAAAGAAAACAAAAGTGAAATTGCGACACCCGATCGATCGGCTGGTCCGGAGCCAAGCAATTACACCGACATTTTTGGACCCGGGTATGTCCTTAAACTACGTCCAAAAGAGAGGTATGGGCAATGTGAATGTCATCTCACCTTGTGTGGTAGGGCACAGCACAGCAGATGTCATTCCAGATCTAGAGCAGAGCCCAACTGGGGAAGTACCTCCACCTTACAGAAAACCGCAGCCAAATAACACTTGACCCTACTCATAGTGTTGTGTTCCTGCCGGTGAGTAAGGTTGCCAGAGCTCAACGAGGGGGGTGGGGTTAGGGTCGGCAACGCGCATGTAACTCCTCTGGAGTTGCAGGTGTACATAGGCTACGGAGACTGCTTACCATCAGGCAGGCCGTATGCTTGTTTGCCACCGACGTAGTATAAAAAAAAAAAAAAAAAAAACATCCGACGAATGTTAGTTCAATTAACTAATATAACACTAACACGCCCATCGACATGATATTTAGGCGGGAATATCTAGAACACGGAATGGAGCGTGAAGAAATTACTAGGGCGTCTGGGGTCTGGGGGCATTATCGGAGTATGTAATTATAGATGTAGTGTAGGGCCCCCGGCCGGAAAGTTGGTAATAGGCGGGCTGTCGATCGCTTGTTGCATTCAATTAGCCCTGTTCCCTGGAGTTGGAGTTGGAAGGTTCTGTCCTGGCAGCATTGTCACATTATTCTCCTCAAATCGTCTTGTTATTCTGTAAAACAGAAGGCTATCTTTAAGTTCTATGTCCTTTAATTCGCACTGATCTAATCTATCCTTACCAAATGCATAATTTTTCCTCTGGGGCTTACAGAAAATAATAAACATAAAATAACATTTAATGAGCAATAGACTACACAATCTAGCGTGCCATTATTTTATAGTTTTCATCAGCAGTTTCACTTCACTTCACCCAAATAGTGACAAGGGAGACCGAGGTGAGTTCAGACAGAGGTTTGAAACCACTTAAAGTTTGAGACGTAATCTATTATTATTATTATATGTGAGTTCCCCAATATATTTCCTTGCCACAATCCTATTATAAATACCGAAAAATGACTATGTTTCAATTTACCTCTGTTTCCACTCACATACTAAAGACTCCACTACTAAAGAAGTACAAAAAGTATTTTTTTTTAATTTGCAAGTCGTTCAACTGTCTTACCTAACCAGTCTCTGCAAGCATGTTTTTAAGCAATATAAAAATCTCTTGTGATATCAATTGGATCACTGGAGTTTTAAATAATGGTTTAACCATTTTAACCAGATAAATAAGCTAATAAATTAATCAAGGTGATCAGAAAATACAGATGTAAGTAGTGCATGATTATTTTCCATCGTATTTTCACGGAAACTTACGAGTCTAACGTGTCTCGGTACAAAAAGTGCTGACATTGACTGAAATACAAGTAGCATGACAAATACGAACGTTTCCGAGAAAATACGGTGCAAAATAATTAAGCACTACATCTGCAACACTGCGTCTAGTTGGATCAATTGAGTAATCCTAAAAAACCTTTTTTGATGATTAATACGGGTGGTAACATTTGGACTGATTTAATCTTTGAATCAATGTAAACAGTGTTTAATATCCAGATTCAATACGAATTCCACCTATTTAATTCACAGTATACGCAAAACAGCTTTCATGAATGCCTGCTCCGCAAATAATGGGATATTTTGAGCGCTTGTGATGCATCTCGCCTACGATTTCATGCCAGCTGTATTATATTTGAATCTCTCATTGGAATGTCGTCTGTATTTTTCTTGCTTATTATAAGAATAAACTCATGTTCGTTCATAGGTAACCGTTTCATAATAAAAAAACCGGAGAAGTGCGAGTCAGACTCGCCCACCGAGGGTTCCGTACCAATATTTTTTTTTACAAGTTTTCAGTTTTTTCCTTGTACTTGTAGTGAAAGACATTATTACTTGCCTAATTTCATAGTTCTATGTCAACGGCGAGTATCCTATGAATTTTGATTCTTTATCGAAATATACGTTTTCTTGCGACATAAACGGCCGTAGCTTTTTTTTACGTTAACTTAGACGTTTAATTTTTTCACAGCTTTTAAGGGACTGTAGACCTGAGTATGTGGTTTTAATTTCAACTCGATACCTTTACAAGTTCCCGAGATAAAGGGTCTTGACAAATAGACTATAAGGGTTCCGTTTTTATTCTTTGAGGCACAGAAACGTAACTGCATATTTAATAATTACCGTTTTCATTATTGGCAAAACTAATGTATCTATGTAACGTTACCGATAGCTTACAAAAAAAATACGTCTAGGAGCACTTCGTTTTGATATTATTTTGATATGAACTTGAAGATCGCTCACGCTGTTTAGTGCATGCGAAATTAAGTGAAAGTCGTGCGTGAGATACACGCCAATTACCAAAGTGACCGCCAAGTCGTATTTAAACCAGTTCAAAACCGTTACAAGTTAGTAAATCGCAATCAGTACCTCCAGTGTAAATTTATTCGATAGCGAACGTGATGTATATGGGATAATATATGGGATTTTGAGTTTCCAAAACGTCCCGCTTGGCGCGTTGTTTCTATATCCCATACAAAATGAGACTTAACGCAAACGCGTACGTCACGTCACGCCATCGAATAAATGTACACTAGGGGTTCTGGCTTCTCCTTCCTTCCGTGCGTCTTCCCATTATTTGGGGTCTTCTCGCGCGCCAGGTCGGTCGATCCTGGGTTGTCTCTTTGTTCAACTGGGTTTGTTTCAAATCCATTGATACGGTGGACCACCACGTAGCAGGCGGGCGACCTTTGCCTCTCTTATTGTCTGGTAGTGCAAGGGCTTTCCTCACGACCATTTCTTCGTCGCGTCTCATGATATGCCCGTACCATCTCAAGCGGGATTCTTGAATCAAATTCATTCTTTTTTTAGGGTTCCGTAGCCAAATGGCATAAAACGGAACCCTTATAGTTTCGCCATGTCCGTCTGTCTGTCTGTCTGTCTGTCTGTCTGTCTGTCTGTCTGTCTGTCTGTCTGTCTGTCCGAGGCTTTGCTCCGTGGTCGTTAGTGCTAGAAAGCTGAAATTTGGCATGGATATATAAATCAATAAAGCCGACAAAGTCGTACAATAAAATCTAAAAATTTAATTTTGTTTAGGGTACCTCCCCTACACGTAAAGTGGGGGTGAATTTTTTTTTTAGCTTCATCCCTAAAGTGTGGGGTATCGTTGGAAAGGTCTTTCAAAACTAATAGGGGTTTTTAAGAAACATTTTTTGATAGAGTGAATATATTCGGAGATAATCGCTCCGAAAGAAATAAAAAATGTGTCCCCCCCCCCTCTAACTTTTGAACCATAGGTCCAAAAAATATGAAAAAAATCGTGAAAGTAGAGCTTAAGAAAGACATTAAATGAAAACTATAGCGGACATGATCAGTTTAGCTGTTTTTGAGTTATCGCAAAAAGTTTTCCCTTCATAGTAAAAAGACTTATTTTAATTAGGTACTGATTATGCAAATTTGCCTATTTGTTTAACTCAGGTGAAAGGTACCGTTGCATCCCTTGTTTAACAATTTACTATACTTTAAGCTCCAGTTTAGCTTATTGTGACGGAAGAGTAACTACGGAACCCTACACTGAGCGTGGCCCGACATGCTCTTGGCCGGTTATTTAATTATGGTATCAAGGTATTTGGAGCTTTAAATATGACTAAAATTGTACGTTTAGTACAATACAGTGTACGGTGGTTTTATTAGCTCTTGTGAAGCGATAGCTAGACTTTACAAGCAGCACGTGGACTACCGGCTGTTGACTCCAATATGGTGGCTAAACGCGTTTCTAGATTAATTCCCCGTCACTGCTCACTACCACATTAGTTTACTGCATAATAAGCTATCGATAGTACACTATAATTAAACAATATTAATGAGCAAAAAACAAAGGAATTAATCACGAGAATAACCAACAAGATGGCGCTCGAATTGGAAGTCCGAAAACGTCTTAACTGTTAGAAAAATTATGCCCTCAAGTTTGACAGTTAAACCAAACGGCACTATACAGTATTATGTATTTGGTGGTAACTAAGTTGTCAAATGACAACATTTGACACCCATAATTACCGCTGTCGAATTCGTGGCACGAACTGCTCCTAGACATTACACCTAGTCACAAAGTAAATAGCGGCGGCGCGCGCCGGAGCAGAGAGTCTGCTCAGTACAAAGTGCCATTTTCGCCGCACGCACACAGACGTGACATTTACAGGCGTTCTCGGGCACTCTCGGACAGAGCTTAGTCGGGCTGTGCGCGCGTTGCTCACTTAACGTCCCCGCCGCTACGTAGGTACCCACTGTCATGTACGTCAAAATGCAGTCTCTAAGGAATGTAAACATGACAAGATGTATGTATAAACGAATCGATGTATGTATGTCTGTAAACTTATATTACCGACTCCTTTTTAGGGTTCCGTAGCTAAATGGCAAAAAACGGAACCCTTATAGATTCGTCATGTCCGTCTGTCTGTCCGATTCTGTCACAGCCACTTTTTTCCGAAACTATAAGAGCTGTACTGTTCAAACTTGGTAAGTAGATGTATTCTATGAACCGCATTAAGATTTTCACACAAAAATAGAAAAAAAAACAATAAATTTTGGGGGTTCCCCATACTTAGAACTGAAACTCAAAAAATCTTTTTTCATCAAACCCATACGTGTGGGGTATCTATGGATAGGTCTTCAAAAATGATATTGAGGTTTCTAATAAAAAAAAATCTAAAGTGAATAGTTTGCGCGAGAGACACTTCCAAAGTGAAAAAATGTGTGCCCCCCCCCTGTAACTTCTAAAATAACAGAATGAAAAATCAAAAAAAAAAATATAATTTACATTACGATGCAAACTTCCACCGAAAATTGGTTTGAACGAGATCTAGTAAGTAGTTTTTTTAATAAGTCATAAAATAAAAATATATTTTTTTTCATCAAACCCATACGTGTTTGGGGTATCTATGGATAGGTCTTCAAAAATGATATTTAGGTTTCTAATATCATTTTTTTCTAAACTGAATAGTTTGCGCGAGAGACACTACCAAAGTGGTAAAATGTGTGTCCAAAGTGGTAAAATGTTGAACGAGATCTAGTAAGTAGTTTTTTTTTAATACGTCATAAAGGAACCCTTCATGGGCAAGTCCGACTCGCACTTGGCCGCTTTTTAAATTTCTAAATTAATACAGAAGCAACGGGTTAGTCAGTCGGGCAAGTTTAGGTATGTATTTTCAAGAACGGCGGGAACGGACCTTCTGTTTATTTTTTATTTGTGACCTAGTCTACTACGAGTATTAAGCAATAGCTGATTTCCAAAATAAACGTTAACTGTTTGTTTTTAAAACAACAATTTCTTGGCTAATCAACACTCTTGTTTTGATGTCATCTTATTAATATCTAGTGACCATGTAAATATTTGGTTTATTTTTAACATCAATAAAATATTATAAAATACTATTAAGAAATGTGGTGATGACCCAGAAATTTCGACGGCATCCGCTGCTCTTTGTCAAGGTTCTGTTAGCCATTAATTTATTATTTTAGAAACAGACGGACGTTTTAAATTCTGTAATATAACTGGTTAATGGCTTTTGACCATATAATTTATTTTTAAGGTTTACCGAGGACGTTACTGTCAGTTAGTCAATTAGTAACTGTCAATTAGTTTTCTAATTCACAGTTACGTCATATGAAACCACTCGAAAACTAAAACTCGATTATTAAGACTAATATGTTTGTAGGCGGAGTGAAATATACGTTTTATAATTTTTATATTCCTATATAAAGTGTATAATCGTATAATTATAGCTTCAAACGTTTTGATGTAAAATGAAAGCATTCGTAATAATAACGAAATGGTGCAAGTAGCATTGAAAGTTTAAAAACTTGGAACTAAACCGAAAATTTAAATTTTCGAATGTCTTAAAGTGAAATTGTATCATTTAATTCGGGTATAAAGTTCTTATTTGGCTATCTAAAATATCAATAAAATATTTTTTTTATACCACCACGGTGGCAAGCAAGCATACGGCCCGCCTGATGGTAAGCAGTCACCGTAGCCTATGGACGCCTGCAACTCCAGAGGTGTTACATGCGCGTTGCCGACCCTTTAAAGTTCTGTACACTCCTTTTTTGAAGAACCTCATACTGTAGACCCTCGGGAAAACCTCGGCAGGTAGCTCATTCCACAACCGGAGTGTGCGAGGGAGGAAGTTCTTCTTAAACCGCACAGTGCGTGACCATTTAGGTTCTAGGGTGTGAGGATGAACACCCTACCGACGGCGGGCGGTGCGGTGATAGAAAGTAGCCGTGGGCATCATGTCAAACAATTCTTCAGAGCACAGCCCATTGTACAAGCGGTAGAACACACATAAGGAGGCAAAGTCTCTCCTTAGACTTAAAGGTTCAATACCGCTTGTGAGTTTGGGATCGTCGACGATTCGTATAGCACGTCTTTGGACTGAGTCGAAGGGCCCAAGCTGGCACCCAGGTGCTCCTGCCCAAAGGTGACAGCAATACTCCATATGGGGTATAAATATCTTAAATATTAATACTTTTTGAGATATTGGCGAAAAAATAAATATCTTTTTTTCCGCCTTTTCTGTCTATAACTTCTGAATTTTTTTGTCCTAATAAACGCTTGAAGAAAGATATATTTTCTATACATCATTTCGAATCCAACGAGGTATCACGCGTATTTTTAGTAGTATCTCTATTTTTCACCGTTTTGCACTTGTCGAGTAGATTATAAAATTATTTATTTCTGCTACATGAATGTACTTTTATATACATTTTAGCTATCTACCTTTTTCTAATCCTGATTCTCCTTCCCAGGATCTAGCTGACGACCTCGGTGACGACAAGGGCATCACCGAGCATCTGAAGCTACCGATACAGCGGATCAACGACTACCAGCTTCTTCTTAAGGTTCGTAAAGTTTTCAGGCTCAAAATTAGAAAATAAAAAATATTTTAAAAAATATGTTTCATATACAATAACAGCCATAATCCGTCCATCAAGAATGACAAGTATTATAATTCAAATAAATATAGGGAGCGTGCATGAACTGTAGGAGGCAGCACAGGAGCCGTCAGATTTTTGGCGCGAATCGTAAATGAGATGTTTATTGTTCCGATGTAGCCCACAAGATGGCAGAACCTACTATGCACAAGAAAACACGTGACGTGTAAATGTACATGTTTATGGTTCCGATTCAGGCCACAAGGTGGCAGACCCTCCAACGCGCACGGTCCCTATAGGTATTAGGATACAGAATTTCATTATGGAGTTCTGTTGATCATGTTATGGTCTTCGTCGGCAGTTTCAATTTTCCAAATTATGCTTTCTGAAAGAAAATTCATAAGTAACAACAAAAATAAACAAATTACTAAAGGGTTTTAAGCTGATTCTGATATACTAATATATTATGGGTTTTTTGGAGTGAAAACTTCTTTAGCAGCGCTGTGCACTTTTTGTGATGGGGAAAAAATGTTAAACTCGCAATAGGTTACGTGACCGACGAATTCGTCAGATTGAAAATTCGTAAGACGGACACGTGACCTGATCGAAAAACTGTTACAATGTCATTGAAGCCAGTAGATAAAAATGAATTATTTTTTAAATAATGAATTTGGTTTAACGATGTCAAATGATCGCAATCTTAGCACTACGAAATACAAAACTACTATTGATACGGTCTTTATTAGACATTTAAATAGGTTCTATTCAAAAATTTTCGTTTCTTATTTCAGCTACCATAAATCTATCGTATCAGTTTTAGAGATTGGCGATGATGATTCTAGTATTGATGATGGTGTAGGAGTCGTTAAAATTATGGATGGAAGTTGATTTTTCTGGGAGATAAACTTTTTAATGTTAAATAATTGTAATAGTTCTGAAGTGTTTAATTTTTAATGTAATATAAAATAAATTGCTATGTTTGTGTACGATAGCGCAATAAATGAATATTGTATTTAACCATATAAATGATAGTACTTTTATACTGATAATTAAAGCAAATCGTACAAAATAATTCCCTAACCATTCGAAAATATCAAAAATGCACAACTTTAATATTTAAGTTTTCACTTCTGCCGGCACTCCCGGAGTGCAACCCGTTGTTTTCTTTTGCTATTTACGCGTTAATAAGCGCGACTGAAATGTCTATTAAACATATCGTTATCTGGTACCCACAACACAAGCCTTATTAAGCCTACTTTGGTCATGTCCATTTATATAAGATATACCATACTTACTTACTCCGTTGGCTCAGCGACCCAAAATGAGACTTGGCCTCCGACACAAGACAGCGCCACTTTTCTCGGTCCTGTGCGACCTCTCGCCAATTGTCGACTCGAAGCTCGCGCAGATCCGCCTCCACCATGTCGCTCCAGCGATATCTAGGGCGTCCGATAGGACGTCCTCCTGCTAGGCGACCCAGGTACGCTCTTTTTACGTTCCGATCTTCGTCCATTCTCTCAAGGTGGCCTAACCAACGGAGTCTGTGGGCTTTACTTTCTGCCATGATGTTAGGTTCAGCCACTAGGTCTTCAATCTCACGGTTCTTAAGGACTGTCCAACTTCCATCCGGTCTTCGTTTGGGGCCCAATATTTTACGGAGGATTTTCCTCTCGGCAACTAGCAGCATGTTTTCTTCCTTGAGTGTTAGTGTCCATGCTTCGCATCCGTAGGTTAGGATTGGGCGAATCACGGTCTTATAGATTCGGATCTTGGTGCGTCTGCTTAGAAGCTTGGACACTAACACCTTGTGAAGGGCTGAGATATACCATCAAAGAATATAATACTCACTAGGAGAAGAACGCTAACTCCATACAAAAAAATGCCCCTTTCATAAGTTCGTTTATACTAGTGGCGCTCTCTTTGTATCTCAGTACTAAAATTGACAACCGGTTTAGCCTGGCGGGTTTTGGTAGGTAGTGATCCAGTTCTAGCTAGTGGTTCTGGGTTCGAATCCCGGCGACGGAATTTCTTTTTGTATTTTTTCATTTTTTGTTTTTGTTGGGGTGAGGTTTTTAAATTAGTATTTATCAAATAAAAAAATATTATGTTACATATTAATCAAAATCACAGGCATCTTTTGTCCTAAGAGATAATGATATCTATATTTTAAAGTTTATTCAATATAAAAGGTAACAATACAGTTTATTATCAAGTTATAAATATTTTTATTCCTATATATTAGGATCAAAAGAGCTTAATTCGTTCGAAAAACATACAATAGGCAGGAAAAAAGTCATTTTTTATACAAATTTATGTATCGGACGGGGCTTGTTGAACTAACTGTGACACTTCCATATAATATCTACATACCTATATGAATTTTATTCAATGAGACCACAGGTCGGTAATTTCGGTTCATTATTGATGTGGGTACCAAATAGTTAACCTATCCTGTGCGTGTGATTATCTTTTGATTTTTTTAAGGAGTTATTTTTGTTTAGGTCGTCTATTTTTAGCGCATGTTTTAATTCCCAGATCACCTTCATAACAATAAATAGAAGTCATTAAAATTTTCATGATAAAAACAATTTTATATATATACATATACTATTTATTGCATATAATATAGATTTTTATATATCTAAAACATGATCTTTGGCACATCTGATTTTACTCCACAATTGCAATTAGTGTAACTTGTAATCCTATCACATATATCAGCCCAAAAAACTAAAAATTACATGAATATATGACAGACAAAGTTGTTATTACATCTATCCGATTGTCGGACACTTTCTGCTCCACAGCTGAGTGCAGCGGTCTTGTTGATGGTCACCGGGAAACTACAACTAGTCACAATTATGTGGCGGATCCGTGCCTTTTGATTTTGAGCCTTTCCAAGGAAATGATATGACGCCCAAGGATTTTTTGCTCACGTTCACCCTCTAAAACAAAACAGTCACATTTTAAACAATACTATAACCTATGTCCCTAATTACTAACCTTGCTAATAGCTACCAGAGTTCTAAATTGCCATCTAAAACAATGTTAGAATTTACATCTATGATGAATTTAGATTGTAATTTTGGACGCGATAGGGCGGCCGTGCGACTTAAGAGGGTGGTAAGATTAAATTTATATATTTGAATTTGGCAATAGTACACTTATTTTATTTATAGATTAAAATATTTCTTACCTTGAAATAATTGTTGTTTCTTAGTTTAGTACAATGGATTAAACTTTAACCGAGTTTGAGCGGAGATACGGTGCGGTGGATTTTTAATTTTAAAAATTAATCAATAAATCTATTTCAACAACATAAATCGTTATTTAATCATTTTATATGAAAACTGATAGCTTTGAAAATGAAAATAGTTTTGCGTCAATGACTTTGACAGCATTGACATTGCAGACTTTTGTCTATGTTCTAACCGGCCAGACCCAAGTGCAAGGCTTTATGGAGGGTATATGTGCCTCTGACCTCCATAGATTTTATGAACATAGACAAAGACAAACTGAAATAGGTAATAATTTATATAAAATAATAATAATTTACATATGGTAGTGTGACATAAATCAAAATATTTGATAAAAATGATTTTATTTGTTCCCAAAGTTGAATAGACAAAGTCAGATAGGAGCAATGTTGCTGTAGCAAAATATTTTTATATTAATAACTGGTATCTATTTCCAGAGCGTCAGACCACACATGCGCAATTATGAAGCGTCATATCTTTCTAAGGAAGTCGACAGGCCTTGATCACAATGCAGATTTGACAGCAATCTGGCACGATATTATACGACACGGTTTTGACATTATAATTAACGATGCACCTGACACCTCGTCTAATTCGAATGACTCGTGCATAACTAATGACTTGGTATAAGTAAGTTTCCTACATAAATAAATAAAATAAATATTATAGGACATTATTACACAAATTGACTTAGTCCCACAGTAAGCTCAATAAGGCTTGTGTTAAGGGTACTTAGACAACGATACATATAATATATAAATATTTTATAAATACTTAAACACCCATGACTCAGGAACAAATATCCATGCTCATCACACGAGTAAATGCCCTACCAGGATTTGAACCCGGGACCATCGGCTTCATAAGCAGGGTCACTACCCACTAGGCCAGACCGGTCGTCAATCGTACATATAAATATATACTAAGTACTGAATGACGATGGCAAACAATTGTAAGGAATTCTTCTGTTATTTAAAGTTTGTAAGTTGTTTGTAAGTCAAAGTACTAAAGGCAGATCACGTTTAAAACAATTATAACTTGTTTGGTTACATTAAAAAGCTTATTCCCAATATTTATTTTAAATAGTTCTTAGTTAACTCACGAGACTAATGTACTTAATTTAAGAACTTAACCGATAGACGATCTAGATTTGAAAGTACACGGTTTTAGCCTCATCGCCTTTTTTAATCCTAAAAATTCTGCATAAGAAAAAATACAAAATATAATGTTGGGTGATTGGTAATTTTTGCCATAGGTATTACGATTATATACATCTAAGTGTCCCCTATGTAGGATAATTGGATATTTCCGTAAATACATATGTATTAATCATAATTCCTTTAATATGTTTAAAATCTCATATTCGTACAGTATCAATTTGAATCTTAAGATCGTCCAATATATCCTCAATATTTTCATCTTGTTTATCATGTGCGCTAGACAAGTATACATTCCTTAGCAGCATCAGCCAAAATAATGACTATCCAACTGTTACATCTGGCCTGTAATACCTTATTCATAATTTGTCAACAAACACTGCCAAATTGCATACCAGAGCATAACTAAGTCGTTGACCTATTATAATGGCCACAAATCTCCATATTAACGATTCATACGTGATAGCCGTGTATCTATGGATTACATTTAAGATCCAGGATATATGGAAATGGATGTTGGTTACAGTTTTAGAGACGTTATGAGAAGTTACGAGGTTAAATAGGGGTGAGGATGATCATTAAGAGCTGCTTATATAGCAATGGGATTAGTGGACTAGAGAGAAAGTAATAGGATAGTCACGTTGTTTTGCAAGCAGAATTATGAAGTTCTGAAATATACATAACTAACACTCACTATTTCGGGATCTCTTTTCGCTGTTTTAACTTTAAAGTTACATTCATTTTTATTATCCTTTGAGCCAATACTGCTGGTTGCACTATGTTATACAGGATCTTTAAAAAAGTAGAAATTTTATAGAAATGACTTATTTGGTGTGAAAAAGCATACAAATATATTATATATAACAATAATTAAAAAGAACAGCAACCGAATTTTTTGAAAAACGTTCAAGGCGTAATAGTCAGCCTCTGAAAAAAAGAAAACCCAATGAACATTAAGTTCGGTGACTTCGGACGCTGAATACCAAATTCTTCTTATTCCAGGAGTTAGTAAAATACTCCAAACGCCTCGGCGAAGATTGCACGGACCTCCAGAAAGCTCTAGAACTTTTCCTCGGCGTCCCCAACCGCGCCACCGACAACAAGTTTATTGCGAGCATCGAAGGTAACGACAATTTACTTCCAAACTTTTAATTTAGGTACATGTACTAAATCATAAATATACAACTCGAATTAAATACACTATTAATATTTCTATTGAACTCTAACAAACGTGCAAAATGTAAAGGAAAGGAAAGGAATATGTTCCTTTCCTTTCTTAAAGCTCATTATGCTGTCTACTCGTACTTGGTCATTCTAGATTCAGACTTTTTTGCTTATTTTTAAAAGCAATTATACTTCACTTACTATCGATATGTTTTACTTAATTTCAATGCTTAATTTGTCATCCTCTTTTTTATTTCAGGTTACCGTGGTAACATCTTCAAGCTTGGCCGACTTCTCACCCACGACTGGTTCACCGTCACCGACTCAGACGGCAAGCATAAGGAGCGCTACCTCTTCCTCTTCAAGGCTAGGATTCTCATCTGCAAGGTCAAGAGGGTATCTGATGATAGATCTGTGTTCGTGCTCAAGGACATTGTCAAGGTTAGTTAGTTTAATCGCATAAATTTTCTTTGATGTCAGGTTATTGTGATATGATTTACAAGATTGATATACTTCTTATTCACTGGTTTAGCTACTAGCTGTTCCTCGTTAAGGCTAGATATCTCCTCTGTATTGTCAAGTTTAAGATGATTCGTTTTATGATGTATTTCCATCTCTTTTATGTACTTTTTTGTCATCTACTTTTCTCATGGTTACCAGTTTGTTGAGCACTCATTTTGCTCGCTTACAGTATTTAAAAAAACATCCTTTGCATATTATTTTATCGCTTTCTATATAAGTAATCTAAATGGTGTATTGTCGAATATTTCAGTACCTTATCTGTTTTAATTCTACAATCTCAAATATAACTATATACAGAGTACCTAATAACAAATCCAATTATTATTAAGAGTACATTAACTCTCATGTTATTTTGAACACAGCATTATATATGAGTCATAAGCGCAAATAAAATGAATGTCTTCAATTCGAGGTTAAATTTTTGCTGTCTGCTAATTTATACCGCTTTGGTTCACCAAACCCAACTTACTTTGTATATATAAAGTGTATAATTCAATGGTCGATAATTCAATTATTTATTTAATTCGAATCCACAATAGATCCATAATTGTTAGTATTTACAACAAATCTTAAAATTAATTAAGGTTAGTGACATACAAAATAATAATAATAAATCTAATAATATATCTACAAGTACAAAAAAATAAACTATAACTATAACTTACGTGAACTTCACAAAGTTCATTGTGATGTACAAATGTAAAATATAATTGCGTTCAAAGCAATAAACCTTCAATACCAACTGTGTTTTCTAATTTAACCGCATTTGGATTAACGCCAAGTTTTCAGTTATATCACTATCGTAATCCTCGTTTGTGGTGGGAAAGTCAACAATCTCGTTTCTTTCTTGAACCACTTCATTATCACAGAACCTTACATTACCAAATATCTATTTTAATTCTGTGGCCCTAGTGAAAAAGGGTACAAGTCTCTGGCAGTTTAGGTGTATAAGGGCATAAGTGTTACGTGGAACTTACACCCCTTTACACCTGCGCTGCCAGAGACTTGTACCCTTTTTCACTAGGGCCACAGAATTATATTTATTATAAATCACTTCAATTAGGACATCTTTCAATACAATTCTTTATGAGGGGCTTTTTTTCAATAAGATCAGTTATTTATTATCATACCGTCATTTAATCTTCCTGATATATGATTCCAGCTACCAGAAGTCGAGGTAGACGACCTTTCAGCTGATCCGCTCAAATTTAAGCTTCACCAGAAATCGCCCCCGCTCTCCGTGACTTTAGCGGCCCACAAAGAACAGGTCAAGCACAACTGGCTGAAGGAGATCTTGCAGAATATCAGCGACGTCGGTAAGTTCCCTAAATAAAACAAACTTTGCTATAATATCATCTCATCTTGGTATAAAACAATTCTATTTTTTTTTGAGCATAAATCATTGAATACCTATGAATTATTTTCGTATTCTATGATAGTATTGTTTATGTTGTTAAGAATCTAGACTCCTTCACTAAGAATTCAGATGTCCATAACTATAACACTAGAAATAAAAATAAGCTTTCTATCAGAAAGTTTCGTGTCCGCAAAGTACAAAAGTCATTCGTTGGACAATGCATTATTTTTTATAACAAGTTACGAGTACCTGACGATGCTTTAAGGTGGTTCGATTAGGTTACCCAAAGCTTAAACCTCACTAGATGGCGCCACAATTGCAAATTTTGAGTTTTAATTTTTTTGTGGAGTAGTCTTGGTATTTCTATACTGTAAATTATGTTTAGCGCACTCTTTAAATAAATATTGAACTATTACAACAAACATTGACCACTTCATTGTACAAAAACTACCCCTTAATGTCGACAGAATGTTTCTTGACTCTATTTCTAAGTATCACTCACACATTCAAACAGTCTTACTGGGATCCTTGTAGTAGACAATTTGGCACAGCGTGAGTAGGCTTCAATAGCGTTGCGGTATGTACGTGGAAATACATGCAAGAGAATGTGGGTTCGAGACTCATTATTATTATTATTTTTTGTTATCAGTATTATCAAGTACCTATTATTAATAAATTATTTTATGAGAAATATGAGCGTTTTCCATAAAAATATAAAAAAATCTGATTCTCACACATCATGATATTTTTGGGTTCTTCCAACTCAGAATCACTAGCATAATCAATCCTCGTGCTAAAAAAACCCGAAAATTTGTAATGAAATTTTAGTTTTACATTGAAATTTCTTTCACACTAAAATGTGACGTAATGGTATGGATATTTTAGGATATCTTTTTTTAATGCTAGGGTGGAGAAGATTCTAAGTAGAATGAACCTAAGAAAGTCCAAATTTGTAAGCCAGATTTTCCGGTATTTTTTTAAAAAAAAAACGCTGTTTTGTTCTAAAATTAAAGCAATCCCTTACTGCCCAGCCTTTTAAAAAAGCGGCCAAGTGCGAGTCGGACTCGCCCATGAAGGGTCCCGTACCATTTATGACGTATTAAAAAAAACTACTTACTAGATCTCGTTCAAACTAATTTTCGGTGGAAGTTTGCATGGTAATGTATATCATATATTTTTTTTTAGATTTTTCATTCTGTTATTTTAGAAGTTACAGGGGGGGGACACACATTTTTTCACTTTGGAAGTGTCTCTCGCGCAAACTATTCAGTTAAGAAAAAAATGATATTAGAAACCTAAATATCATTTTTGAAGACCTATCCCTAGATACCCCACACGTATGGGTTTGATGAAAAAAGATTTTTTGAGTTTCAGTTCTAAGTATGGGGAACCCCCAAAATTTATTGTTTTTTTTCTATTTTTGTGTAAACATCCTAATGCGGTTCATAGAATACATCTACTTACCAAGTTTGAACAGTATAGCTCTTATAGTTTCGGAAAAAAGTGGCGGTGACATAATCGGACAGACAGACGGACATGACGAATCTATAAGGGTTCCGTTTTTTGCCATTTGGCTACGGATCCCTAAAAAGTAGGTACTATTTTACAGTAGAATTAAAACATTTTTTTTACGATACATTAAATTAAATTACAGTGAGTTACAAAATTGCATGGCCTTCTATTTATAACCATTATAAAAAGAAATGAGATATTTACCATATTTGTTTATATTATTGATTTCCCGATATTTTGACACAACTAGAAGTTTCACACAATGCCTAGAGATAGAAAATTATTTATTTATTTTATTTATTGTCAATTTCACTCAACGGATCACATCATATCCAATTTATGTGTTTATGTATTTCATTGTTTTCTACCTAGTTGGTTATTAAATTCTGTTACTGCAATAATCTTTATCTACATAAAATATACCAACGAAAGTTTAATAAAGTATATATTAAAATGAAGTACACAAAATCAGGAATTACATATGACAATATCATTCAAAATCGCCTCCTCTGGCTTTACCACAGGCCCTCAAACGACGAGGCCAGTCATCAATAGCGGCACGCACGATTGTCATGTCTAATTCCGTCACTGTCTTAACTATGGCCCGCTTGAGGGAGTTAAGATTTGTGTGGGGTTTAGCACAGGCTTTCTCCTCAATAACCTGCTATATGGCATAATCCAACATGAAAGGAGGTCCGGGTTGGAGGACGGCCAGTCTTCGTGGGCAATAAAGTCAATTTTGTTCCTTCGAAACCAGGCTTGAGTTGTTTTTGCCTTAGGTATGTGCAGGAGCTGAGTCCTGTTCAAAGATCCATGGCTGGTTTTGAAATAGGGTGTGGCTTAAGCGCTTCACTATTGGTTCGAGAACGGTTTCCAGTTTCCGGTTTTCACACCTTTTTCACAGAAATGAATCTGTGTTAGCCCTGAGTATGACACACCCAAAATCATGTTTGGCGGGTGCCCACATTTGTGCAACGCAAAAGGGTTGTTTCCATCTACAAATCTTAGGGCATAATTGTATCCCAAAAAATTCTTTTGGATTATAAGAACATGTTAAACTACTTTTAGGGGACCTGTAATGACCATATTTTTGTAAATATTGAATTTAAAATATCTTTTGGCACACGTCACGTGACCAAACTCGAAACGTCATTGAAGATTCTGATGACGTCACAACTCTCGGATTGACACTGTTGACAGTTAGGCGATTAACAACAAATGACAAATATCAGTTGACAGTTCGTATCTTCTACGTGTGTATGTAGTTATGTGTCAAACCATAAACTGTGACGTCACACAATTTTCAAAGAGCGTTTTGGGCGCGAAAGCATCTGTCAAAATATATTTGGTTAATTTAACATATTTAAAGCCGTTTTTAGTATAAAAGCTGAATTTTAAGGCAACTTTTAGTTAATATAGAAAGTAATACAAGCGTTTCAAAAAATTGGAATACGATTCTCTTTTAGGCCCCAATTCATTATACATAGATACGACGAGATAAGCATTATGTGTGGTATATAATTATAGCTCACAAATCCACCACATTATGTCATTTTTTATTTTTTCGGTAGCATTTGTTTTAACGGAAATAAAGAGGTTGCAAATCGAGTAACAGAACTTCAGAACAGATATCATTTGATATTTACCAGTCGCTTTTCAGTGAAGGAAAACATCGTGAGGAAATTGGACTAATCCCAACAAGGCTTAGTTTTACCCTCTGGGTTGGAAGGTCAGATGGCAGTGGCTTTCGTAAAAACTAGTGCCTACGCCAAATCTTGGGATTAGTTGTCAAAGCGGACCCCAAGCTCCATTGAGCCGTGGCAATATGCTGGGACAACGCTAGAAAGAAAGAAAGAAATCGAGTAACAGAACTTAGTAACCAACTAGGTATAATAGTTATGATGTAAATGTCCATATCATGTTGGAGTCATATATGTATTAGCCAACTAATTATTCAAGATCAATACACTTAGCCATTACAACCAATACACTTATTCACCTAAGTACAATCTCGGGCAAAATTGAGTTTTATAAAAGTGAACTAGTTAGTTATAGACTCCAATTACAGTTACACTTTTCCTGGTTTTTCGCGGACCAGAATATCGATGATTTTTGTAACTTGATTTAGACGTTGCTATCATTTTTAATCCAAAAACACATAAAATCACAATTCAGAACATGCGGCAGCGTTGTTTTCTATCAAGTACCTCAAGCACCAGGGCGGCTACCGGGAAAATCGAAATTCGTCAATTTCGGGCATTTTTCTCTGTCACTCTAATTACGTCTTAGTGAGAGTAAAAGAGAAAGATCCCCGCAATTTGCGAATTTAGGTTTTCACGGTAGCCCCCAGGTCCTGTCAAGTTTCAGCAGTGTGCAGTGTTGCCAGGTGAGCGGAAGAGAATTATCGTACTTGAGGGTCAATATTATTGTACCGTTGAAAAAAATATCGTTCGCCAATCAAAAAGGCAGCCCCTAAAAATGTCTAGCAAAATAAGCTTAAATTTCCAATTAATAATAAAAAAAAGACAATTTTCGTCTAAATTGCGCAAAAAATCTGTTTATGTTTGTGTATTTTTGGGATAGACTCAAACGGTATACAGGAAATTGTGACATTTTAAACTTTAAACTTACACCAAGGAGCCGAACACCCAAAAGATACTAATTTTAACCTATTTCTGAGAGAAAGTGTCATATTTTTCTTCAAATTACTAGACTTTTAAGGTGGCATCATCCAAGGGCTGAAATTATAGTACTTTAGTGTACGATAATGCTCTTTGGAACATTACGTCATACCGGGGCCCAAATTATCGTACATGTACGACAATTATCGTACGCCTGGTCACACTGAGTGTCAGTGTCGACAGAGTCAGCTAAAAACGCGTCAAACATCGCAACGTCGCGCCGATGGCCGCCCGAGGCATGGAGTGGCAACGCCGCAATGTATTTGTACACGACATTTGTCACACACACATGAGTAAAATTTATAAAAATATAACGTTGATTATTGCATGATTTCTGTATGAAACAAAGTTTTTCTATTAATTTAGCGCAAATGAATATTCGAAAGTAGATAAATGCGCAACTAGTTATGTAATAATATTGTGTAATTAATTAATAAATAGCGATTGTTTTTTGTATGAAAATCGAACCACCTTAAGATTACCCTTGCCAGCTCTAAGAATTGTTAAAAAAAAGTCATTGATATTGAAGGCTTATTACAGAGTCGAGGACTACTTGACAGACAAACATGCATGGTCCAAACCAGAAACTGTAAAAACAAGTAACAATTAAAATCATTGTATTATGTGTATATGTAAAATCATTGTATAGGTGACACAGCTCAGGTAAGAAAGCACATCAAATATTTTTTGTACGTATAGCAATCTGTCAGATTTATATAATGTATATTCTCATTTCTTTATTAATTTTATTTTTCTTTTCCTTTTGTAAGAATTCGATATGTTTTCTGAAAGAGCTACGTATTTTGTATGGTTTGATATGACATATATATATTTTTTATCAGATTTCTATAAAGAAAAGTAGCTACTGTGTGTAATTGCATGATTTCTATCGTAATCTAAATTCTATTTTTTTTCTTATCGTGTCCCGCCGAGTTTCTTGCCGGTCCATATTGGGATACCCTCCTCCAATTGAGGGGGGATTTAAATCTTCTCGGGTCAGAGGTGTAGGGTTAGAGCCGGTGTAGCTTTATTTGACGTTCATAAGCGCATTGTAATATGCCTACTTGAATAATAAACTATCTATATCTTATCTTATCCTTCGTTGGGATCAAGTTTGACTGGTAGTAACATAATAATTTTATAAACAACAATAGGTATTTATTTAATGGATTTTTTTTTTTCTTTCAGTTGCATTAGCCGAACACGCGGCCGATGACTTACAACTATTAACACCAGAAGCAGCTACTCCAGCAGAAGTAGCTTCTCCAGAAGCAGCTTCCCCGCAAGCAGCTTCTCCAGAGCCAGCTGAAGAGAAGAAGAAAAAGCGAGAGCACGCTAAAGACGCTAAAGCAGCTGAGGTCCAAGAAAAACGATCTAAAGTTGAAGCTGAAAAGCAGTCTAAGGTCGAAAATATAGAAGTTGAAGAAGTCCTCACAAAAGAGCAATCTCTTCAACAACTAAAAGCCAAGAGAAAGGCATCTTTAGAAAGCGAGGTAGCTAAAAAACTTTCAAAGACCGAAACCAGCGAACTCCTTAGTGAAGTACAAGAAATCACCAGCGCACAAAGTGAACTCACATCAGGTTTAGAAACTAAATCATCTGTGAGCCACGAAAGTTCTAAAGTTAGTGAGTCAGTTAAAACTGCTAAGAAGGCGGGTAAGGCAGAGATTATAGAAGAAAGTGTTGAATCATCAGTCACTTCGAAATCGTCTGTACGCGTGACATCACTTGAGGAGAGTTTAAACGAAAGTGTAGTTCAAAGTTCAACTGTTCGCTCTTCATACGAGGCGAGCTCTGAGAAGCAATCTGCTCAATCATCATCTGTCGAACAAAAATCATCAGTTTCGTCAGTTGAAGCTTCCAGAGTCGACCAGACGTCATCAGAGGCGACTGTTGTCGAAAGAAAATCTTCACTGACCTCTGCGTCACATAAAACTTCCGAAAGGTCTGCTGCTGAGCGAAAGTCATCGCAGGAATCAGTAGTTTCTGCTGAACGAAAATCATCACAAGAGTCAGTAGTTGCCGCTGAGCGAAGATCATCACAAGAATCGGTTGTCGAAAAAAACTCGTCGCAAGCTAGCGTTGAGAAAACATCATTACAAGCGACCACAGATGAACAAAAAACCACATCATCTAGTCATCTAGTTAAGAAATCTGTAATCTCATCAAAACAGAAATCACAAGAATCCGTCCAAAGAACTTCTGCACAGTCTGAAGAAAAATCAGAAGAGAAAACTATTCGAGGTAGTGTACAAGAAGGTGCTACTGTAGAGAGTAAGGTAGAGGTAAAACAATCGGAACAAAGATCTGAAGAGAAAACTGTCGCTCGAGAGAGTGCAAAAGAAGGAGGAGTAGAGAGTAAGGCAGAGGTAAACGCCACCGGTGGCGTTACTACTGCTGAAGAAGGCAACGCAAACGGTCAAACTGTAGAAGAAGACGAAATGTCGAGATATACCCGCAGTTCGCGGCTGTCTGGAGGTAGGTTGACTCAATACATGTTTATGAGTCCTCCTAATTCTTATATCCAAATTTTTGAAGTCAAGACAAGCAGAATTATTTATATCGTTATATTTAATTGAGTGTTTCAGATATTATTGATTTCATAGAACTAAACTAATAAATGTCAATCTATTTCAGAATACTCCAGCAGCTCCCGCAAGCTATCGAGCGGGGGTCGCTACGAATCTTCCTCCTACGAAAGCTCTGGCTACTCTCGTCGTGAAAGCGGCTCCATCGAGGGCAGCACTCGCTACGAGTCCGCCAAGTACTCTAGCTCCATTGAAGGAAGCAAATATGGCGTCGAAGGAAGCAAATATAGCGTCGAAGGAAGCAAATATGGCGCCGAAGGAAGCAAATATGGCGCCGAAGGAAGCAAATATAGCGTCGAAGGAAGCAAATATGGCACCGAAGGAAGCAAATATAGCGTCGAAGGAAGCAAATATGGCGCCGAAGGAAGCAAATATAGCGTCGAAGGAAGCAAATATGGCGCCGAAGGAAGCAAATATGAAATCGAGTCCGAGTCCACCAGCAAACTCGACAGCATCGCTGCCAAATACGGCCTCGGCAATAGCACCAGCAGGACTGAAACTTCGATCGAGTCCAGCTACGAAACCGCCAGAAATGGCGAAAGCAAATACTCCAAGATCGCCAATGGTACTATAAGTACCGGGGAATACCAGTCAAGCAGGGTAATCAAGTCCGAATCTCAGGACGGAAAACCGGTATTCACCAAGACTTTGGAAGGCCAGAATATTGAGCGTAAGTGGTGTGCACACGTCAATGGTAGACACACAACTAGTGCTTGTACATACGCTTGTAGATACTGACATACACAACACATTTACTAACGCTTTGTAGTCTTCTTCTTTATTGAGAGTCCGTACGGTTCTGAAAACAAAAGAAAGAAATATCTGACATTCATTCCAAACAGAAAATAAAATTGAGTAGCATAGTATTAGGGTCTAAGCTAACTACGCCAACTTTGAAAGAACATAGTGTGGATGGCCACTATAAAGGTCATAATTTATTAAGAATTTGACGTTTATGGTGACACTTGTACACTTTGTCACTGTAAAGTCTGTGAGAGTTAGCTTGATCTTACTCTAGTATATTTACGGGTTAAAGAGTAAAAATAAAAGAAAGATACCAAAAAAAATAATCTTAAAATCACCATTGGTCCTTCAATGACCAATAGTGAGGTACGTCATAACTAGCAAGAGTGCTCAAAAGAGGTCTGAAAACGGTATATCGCCTCAAAAACAGGAATCGTAATCAGATGTATGTATATGAACATCTTGTTGATAATAAAAACGTACGTCAACCATCTCTGACGATCCCGTACGGACTCTCCTAACCATTATCTGTCCTCAGCCGGCGAAAATGCCTCCTTCGAATGCTCGCTCCGTTCTTCCGAAGCCGTTAAAATCACTTGGCTGAAGGATAACAAGCCTTTGACGGACCGTCTCATGGACCGAGTGAACATCACCAATGAAGCCCACAATCATAAGTTGGAGATTATGCATTGTATGGAAGATGATTCGGGGACGTATACTGCGAGAGCGGAGAATGCTAAGGGAAACTCGCATTGCACGGCGCAGTTGGTCGTCTCTCAGTGTAAGTCTTGATTATTTTTCGATTGGTTTGAGCAAGTTGATAAGGTTGAGTATTTTTATTTAAACTATTTTGCATCGATATATTTTATGAGTTTCGGCCTAAGAAACGCTTGCCAGACTTTCCGGCGTTTTATGAATAACACCGTTTTAAGAGATTTTGATTTTGTGTATTGTTATTTAGATGACATACTTGTTGCTTCTCTCTCAGAGGAAGAACACGACGGTCATCTCGAACAATTATTTAAAAGGCTTAGCGAATTTGGTATCACGTCGGGGTCACCACTATAGGATATCTGGGAGTATATAATAAGAAATGCAGAAGTACTTAATTAAGACGTGTATTTTCCCAATCACGACCGGGAGACAACTAAGGAGCGAGCTATGCGTCGGGCCTTCCGTAGCCGCGCGGAATGCTGACAACGCATAGCAGTCCCTATAGAAAAGAACAAAAAAATCCGTAACTTGGCACAAAACACCTTTTTACAAATCACACATAACAAGCACATACCTACGAGTATATACATTACACAGACATATCAGTCACTGATGGCGTCACTGCACTTCTACTTTTCATTATTTTTATCTTATAAGACTATTATATTACTACTACTATATTCAATCAAGTTTGTATTTGGTTCAATACTCCTACCTTATCAATTTTCTCATACCAATTCATATTTATGGACAAGAAGATTTAATACTTAAGTACCTACTTCTGAAACTTCATTCATATCTTTGCATGTTGCCATCGCAATACATCCAAATAAGACATCGTACGCGTATAACAAGTATTTAGAATCTGTAAACTGTTTTAATTTTCCTGTATTTTCACGGAGTATTTAGATGTTGTTTGCATGAATGTTCCCGGCACTTATAAAAGTTAAAAAACTATGTTCACTAGTTTAACCAAACAGGCATCTACGACGGACACTGCTTCTGTTTTCAGTTAAATTGGCTTCACCATGATCAAAACGTTAATAAGTCTTGTTACTTATACTTTTAAATACGTGGCTACCTAATTATCTTCTTTAGAGTCAAAATTGTGTCAATATCTTTAAATTCTCGATTTCACTAACTAAGAATTTTTATGGTATAGTTGACTCAGTCCTAGAATTTGTGGTATAATTCGAGAGATCGGTGCAAACATTTTCATGTCAACTTTATTTCTTATTTTTAGATTGGTTTACATTCTAGAATCAAAATAGATTAGTTTTATTTTACTACACAATTTTTGAGAGAGAGAATGCTTTTCTGTAAATGTTTTTTCGTCCTTCTTATAAATATTTTGTGCGTACAGTGACAGATGAGGAACGCAGGGAGCGAAACGCTCTGAATGCTCCGTACTTCATCGTGGCGCTAAAAGATACTGAGATCATGGAGAACACTTATCTGCGCTTCATGGTCAAAGTCAAGGGAGACCCCAACCCAGAAGTCAAGTTGTAAGTACCTATATCGTTAAAAAAATCATTACAAGTTTGGATCATGAATGGGCGGCTGACGGATGCAAATCACGTCAAAATAATGTTGAACGATATACGTAATATGAATACGACTACAATCGATTTAAATAAAGACAACATAATTTCAAAAAAGTTATAGTGTTTTATTCTTGAAATAATTAATCATATTTTTTCTTTATTCGATATTTTCAGTCCATTCCTTTTATAGTTCACTATACACTTATACAGGGAAAATGACCTCTCTACATCTACAGATGTAAGAGGTGCGTATTCGTAAAGTGATACTTCATCATTATTTGGAACTTACTGATATAATAACAAAAAATGCATATATTTTTATACATAAATATTACTCGAAACTTATTAAGTCTTATCCATCTTATGCTTTCGTCACCATATTGCATCCATCGGCCGCCCTTTATGACATAGCACGGTCAGGGCCCTCCAATCAAAGAATAACAACTATTTCAGAAGAAAGGTAGCTACCTCCTGACAAAAAGTGTTAATTTTTATAAATTTTAAAACCTGGTGCTAATGGTCATCTATTATTCACTTCCGACATATATATCTACTATACATATTAAGCCACTTTTAAAGTCACACAGCACCAAAAATTTTATAAAATTTCGCACCCGTAGCAACCAATTCTTCTTTCGACTATTTTTTTTTTTAATTCTAAGTAGTCACAAAACGTTGTATCCCAGAATTATTGCACATATACTTTAAGACGGCAAAAGGTTTTTCTTAATGCTTTAACATACTGTTTTTTGTTTTCCCCAGCTTCCGCGACGGCAAAGAAATCAAGGCTACTTCGGATTTCGACCGCGTCTCCATCATTCGCACCCGCGCTGAGAAGGGATTCTTCGAACTGGTCATTGCTGACGTCGTCCCTTCAGATGCCGGTGTCTACTCATGCCGGGCTATGAACATTTATGGCGAATGCTCTACTGAAGCCAAAGTTACCGTCGTCGGTAAGTCCAATTGTATCTTCTTCCTTAAGTAGCTTCCATTTCACACATGTTGAAAGACTAGGCTCAGAAGAAGATGAAGAAAAGGTTAAGAAGGAAATGCATGGACAGAGTAGAGAAAAAACTACATTTTGCTATCATTAAGCCGTAGTGACCTGATGGTAGCGCTAGGAGCATTTTTTTTTCAATATACTTACCTACGATCTCGTATTTTAAATGGCACGAAAAATGAATGAAAGAAATAACACATGTACAGATAAATAGTTATGGAAAGTAGTACATTTTATATGATGCAATATCAATATAAACGTATAGTGCTCACATAATGTTAGTCATTTTACTGTCCATTACCAGCCTTAATGGCTAATTAAGTAATCTATGCCATTTTGTATCTTAAAGTTTCATGAATACCTGCATTAGTTTAAAATCTTTGCATAATGCAGCTGTTCAATTTGCATATAACAAACTTCAATCACCGTAAGTCCTAGTTTTTTACGATGTTTGGACGGCTTCCAGCAGTTTATATGAGTCTGAACTAAAAATATACTAGATGCTGAATTTAGACACTTGTTAATTTTCGGCAACTATTAATAGTATGTAATGACTGGATTAGTGATTTGTAGATTTTCTTAATGCTTCTACAACTAAATGATATTTGTATGAATGAGAATCGAATGATATTCTAAATATATGTATAGTATAAGTAAAGTCCAGTGGGATATACGTAGATAATTATCATGGTTGTAAATAATAAAGATGTAACATTTGTACAATGTCAGGGCTACGTAATATCTCGATAGGGAGCGTGCATGAACTGTAGGCGGCAGCACAGGAGCCGTCCGATTTTTGGCGCGAGGCGTAAAAGTGATGTTTATTGTTCCGATGTAGCCCACAAGATGGCAGAACCTACTATACACAAGAAAACATGTGACGTTTAAATGTACATGTTTATGGTTCCGATTCAGGCCACAAGATGGCAGACCCTCCAACGCGCACAGTGTCTATAAGTGCACCAAGTTTAATGCCATACTTGTAGTAGCAAAGAGAATTTGAATTAGAGGTGGATTGTCGAAGTAAATTTTGTAGCCACAGTAAATTTACTGCCATCTTTCGACACATGATTAAAACTTATACTCTATTTTAAATTCTCTTTCGTAGTAGGTATATAAAGTTAACTAGAAGTGATACTTGAAAGAATAATGTTCGTTTTTTTACCCCTAAATAACATGTTATATCCATATAATTAGCCTGTTTACCTTCATAACATTTAGTTGCATATAAAAATCATATACATATAACGTATTTATAACGGAATTTTGTGTTACCTGCGGCACATGTAAGTCTAACTTTTACAATATTGAAATATTGAAACCCACCATTTTTGAACCTCTCTTTTCAGATGACAAGAACATCTTTTTCGAACTGGCGCCTGGAGGTGAAGGGCTTCTGGCCAAAGGAGAGAAACCAAGCTTCACGTGGAAGCGAGACGGAGTGGACTTCGACCCTGAAGAGAGATTCAAGGTACAGTCACGGAATTTGATTGCAATGCCGGCAGCCAAGGCTCGGAAACCGGTTAAATTTCTAAACCGTTATCATGTACTTGGCGCAAAACCTTTTAATTTAGTTTTTGCTCGAAAAACCGTTATTGTTAAACCGGTTTTTATGAAAACAGTTCTTGCCAAATTAACCGATTTAGGGCAATAAAAACCAGTTTCTTCTTATGTTGGTGTCTATGTTTACGTGGCGCGCCACCAAGCCAGCCGGCTGTTTCGTCGCTCGTCGAATAAACCGTTTTTTTTTTAGGTTACATAAAGTTCTTAAAACGTTCGTTCTTATAAAAGTTCGGAGGAAAACCGAAATAAACCGGTATTTTATAAACCGGTTCTGAACATTGCCGCCAGCCTTCTAGGCACCTTGCCACAAGGCACCGAGCTGGAGCCAGTTTTATTATTTCTAACATTAGTTAAGTTTAGTTTTTAATCTTTCCCCTTTTTACAAGCTCTTATTTAACTTGCCCTGTTGGATGTATGGGACAGATCTTGCAAGTTAAAACCCCACATCCCGGTTTCCGATGATGCTGAAAATTTGCATACATATATAAGTCGGGTGACGATGCAATATCATGGTACCATCAAGGTGACCTGATGATGGAGACAGGAGGTAGCCATAGGAACTCTGTGATAAAACAACACAACCTTGTGTTTGGGGTTTTTAGAATTATCTCGATGGTTATTAGTAGCCTGTGGAAAAAGTACAGTCAGCGATAAAAGCTTGTACCAAAAATTAATTTTTTGCCAAAAACTATTATTAGCTTTAGGTATGTAGTTTTGTTTAAGTTATATTTTAATATAGTCTTATTTTTATATTCATAATACAATTTTTGAGCCATGTAGGGTTCAGTCATTGCAATTTAGCCATTTTCCCGTTTAGTATTGATAACCAAATTAGCTTGTACAGTCACGTCTGAAAATATCGATACGAAAAATGTGCCAAAAATATGTATACACCACCTTAATATATGGGCAATAAAGTCGTGTATACATATTTTTGTCACTTTTTTTTAAGTATCGATATTTTCAGACGTGACCGTACCTTAGATGGATCAACAATTGAAGTCTGTAACCGTACGTGACAACTAATTTTTTGAACATATAGTTTAACAACATTTAGGTACCAAGCCGCACTTTATATGCCTATGCATAAAGTTTTTATTTACTTTTAGCCAACCTTTGTGAGGTTAATAATAATAAGTATATGTTTGTCATCATTAGAACTAACCCCGAAATTGTAAAAACCTATTTTTTTTTATTGATAAATAAAAATAGTCGCACAGAAATCATTGATAACATCTCAAAGTATTGGCTAAAAGTTAAGCATAAGCAATTTATTGCTTTTAAAACTTACAAAAATACACCAAAGAAAAGAACAGTTGAACTTGGAGAATTTAGCAAGCAGAGTTCCAGCTGTATTCCATAATAGACATTAAGACTTAATTAATCGATAGGCAGGCGTCGTGTTATACACCGTGTTTTTTTTGATTTGCGTTAATTTCGAGGGTGCATTCCTGAGCTTAAATTAAGTAACTTTCTCAAAGATACCGATATTCTAACTAACTCCATTTCGGAGATAATCAATCATAAATTTTTATATTATAAGGCCCTTACGAGCGTGTACACTTGCTTTAGGACCTGTTTACTTATTAGTTAGTGTTTAGTGCGAGTTCATACATTTGCTACTAAACGTACGTACTATCTCGGACGATCGATGTTAGAAATGACATTGATATGTCACAGTTTTCAATTGTTTGGTTGAGATAAATGTAATGCCCGTGTTACAACAACGCTATATGCAACATTTAGTTACTTTTTATAAAAATAAAAATAGTAAAAAAAAAACAAAAAAAAATTTTTTTTTGAAAATTAACTATGCCATTTAGTTTCCTTAAACGTACTTACCGAAACCCCGGAGTTAACGCAATTCAATAAAAACACGGTGTAGAAAGCTCATCCACGTTAGGTTTCGTCGTTTTGTAAGTATTCAACTGGTCAATTCAAACGTAACGTGAAATTGTAAACTAGACAAGTTTCAGAAACTGTATACATCACATTCTCGTCACCAGGTGTTGCTGGGAGACGATGAGGACTCTCTAGCGCTGGTGTTCCAGCATGTGAAGCCAGAAGACGCTGGACTTTACACCTGCGTAGCCAAGACATCTACCGGCAACATCTCCTGTTCCGCTGAACTTACAGTACAGGGTTAGTATTACCTATATTGAAATGAAAACGCGTCGCATCTACTCGCTCCGAAAACTTGAGCCTTTAAAACCAAAAACCAAAAGCTTCAACTATTCAGCACAAATAAAAACCGGCCAAGTGTGAGGCGGACTCGCACAGGCAGGGTTCCGTACCAGTATCTATAAAAACGATCATCCATCCACGTACTGACCCCACCCGGTTCTCATCCAATCAACTTCGGTGATTGGATGAGAAACTCGAGATTGGAAAGAAATATTTTATTTTATTCTGTTTTTAGTATTTGTTGTTATAGCGGCAACAGAAATACATAATCTATAGAAATTTCAACTGGCTAACTATCACGGTTCATGAGATACAGCCTGGTGACAGACGGACGGACGGACAGCAGAGTCTCAGTAATAGTGTCCCTTTGGGCACGGAACTCTAAAAACGTTCTCGACGCGAGCATAGAGGATTGCTACGTTCACCATTATCGAAGAAAAGGGCTCCTGCAGCTGAATATCACGTCACACGCCAGATCAGTCCCAAAATTGGCTAATTCTATTCGAATTTTAAAATTTACTGAACATACTTAGTCTCGATAAATTATTTCATTGATGGCTTAATAAAATTTATTAATTCCATTAAATAATTTATGGCCTGGGTATCCGGTTAGTCTCAGTCTTCACTGCGTAAGTTCTATAGAAAAGTTAGTATTTTGTGGTCGTTGCGTTAAAAACACAGGCTACTGCGTTGAGCAAGGACTATGCCTAAGTAAAGTTTTACTAGGTACCGAACTTTTTTTTATACCACGTCGGTGGCAAACAAGCATACGGCCCGCCTGATTGTAAGCAGTCTCCGTAGCCTATGCCGGCTAACAATGAATAGTAATGGATAGATGATGGTAGTAGGTGATGGATATTGGCGATTTAATAGAGTTAGGCCGTTATCAGTGATAACTTATCACACGGTCGCCGCATCCGAAAACCATATAAGTGTGATAACTGCTTTGGACACAAAATATTGTTTTAGCTTTTGTTTATAGGCACATTTTTGGGTGCCCTAAATACCAGTGAACTTTCAGGACCCTTCGGGCTTAAGCTGAACGGTATCCTATTTAAGTTGTAATTAATGTATAATGTTTTTACGCGAAATAAATATTATTCTTTTATATTCTATTTCGCACAAATTTTAATGACATCCGTTTTCTCAATAGGTGCCGTGACGGTTCTCCAACGTGAGCCTGAAAAGCCTAAACTCATTATCGAACACCGAGAGGCCATCGTGTCCATCGGAGCGTCGGCCATGATTGAGCTCACCTGCAAGGGCTTCCCTAAGCCCGAAATTGTGTTCAAGAAGGAAGGAAAAGTTGTGGAAGCTGATACTAGGCACAAGTAAGTATCATAACTAAGAAATAAATTTGAGTTTTTTTTCAGGGTCGAAAAGCCGAGCGAACAGTTCCTAATCCTATTTAATTGGGAATAGATTGGTCACCCTTTCTCCGAAGTTGCTGTAATACTCGTAGTACATTACTATAGAGGCCGGGAAACGTAGGGTTGCAGGCCAAGTAGATATAGACGGCTGAGCGTAGCGAAGCCGGATAGAGATACGCGGCCTACAACCCCGTTTCTCGTCGAGATTTGTATAGTGCTTTTCTCAAACTTGCAATTAAAACAAAAAATGTAGTCGATTTGTTTTGTGGCGAACTACTCGGCTCGCCACTCTACCAGCGGTGCCCTACGCGCGTAAGTCCGCGCGCCTGCGCGATGCGCCACCGCCGTTGCTTAGCAACGAATATGCACAACAAATCACAGTACTGTACCTATATTTGTTGATGGTAGAATGCCAAGACGTTGTCACAATTTGACGTTAAAAAACAAAAGAAGGTTGGTTTACAGTCCTAGGTGTGTAAGGCTGTATGAAATTCCTTTACATTATCATCTTCATTCATCGCACCTGATATGTAGTATTTCCGGACCTAATTTGACGTAAGTCATCATTTCATAGCAAATTTGAGAAAAGGTTCATGTCCATAGTTAAGAACATCTAGTCCCACTATTTTACAAGCTTTTATTTAACTTGCCCTGTTAGTATGTATGTGTGCTTACGTGTGTTAAATCTTGGAAGCTAAATTTGACCCACTGGAGACAGAGGGTGATCATGGGAATTCTGTGTTAAAACAACGCAACCTAATTGTGTCTGGGATTTTTAGATATGTCACGATGAGTATTAGTTACCTGTGGAAAGAAAAGTACAGTCAGTGATAAAAGCTTGTACCAAAAGTGAAATTTTTGCAATAACTTATTTCTTCTTCTCTCTGTTGCTGTTATATATGTAGAATAAAATGTAGAAGAACGCCATCAAAACATTCGCCGTCCTTACCATTGGAATGATCAAAAACAAAACTGAGAAAGACAGTCTTGCATTCGTGCAATAGTAGGTATTTTATAGAAATTTTCATTTCGGTGTCTCTGCCATTCTGGAGCAAACTTTTCTAAATAATTGTAATTGCAAGACTTGGCTGTCAACTTAATAAACGTATTGAACGATAACAGGTTCCTCTACGAAGACGATGAGACTATGTCCATGGTGATTAAGAACGTGACGAGCGAAGATGCTGGCACATACCACGTGATCGCCTCCAACGAGCTTGGAGAAGACACTACAACTCTACAGCTGGTTGTCAAAGCTGCGCCTAAGATTAAGAAGAAGATCGAAAATCAGACTTGCATGGTAAGTTCACTCTTTGTTAAAGATCAAGACAGTCTACTGAGCACGCGTCATTTATGTAAGTTGAAATAATCAGCTATAAAACGAGGGTAGTTAAAAGTGTTGTGGTACCAGTATTTTGGCAACTATGAACCGTAGATGATCACAGCTCGCAGTTTTCAATGTCACTGTGCGAGCTTGACAACAATATAATAATACGACTGCAATAGAGATGTCAACAGGAGGGTCATTGTACGAATCATCTATATGGAAAGCGTCTCTGCTTTAGTACCAGTTTGCAGTTTATGGATTTGTATTTAACCAACATATTCGTGTAGTCGAAGTAGTTTTGAATTCTAACTGCATAATTATTTTGGAAAAATTTATAGATACATTGTGCATTGATACCGATATGATAATGCACAATTTTTCTCAGGTGTCAGCCACCCACACCGTGACCATCGAAATCGAGGGCACCCCGGCCCCAGACGTATCCTTCTATAAGGACGGCGTGGAGATCAAGAGCTCGGAGCGTATCCAGATCGTCAAGGAGTCTGATGAGGTCTACAAGATCACCATCAAGGATGCCAAGCTGACTGATACTGGCTCCTACTCCGTTGTAGCTAAGTGAGCGTTTTTTTTTTCTTCTGAGCATGTTCAAAATAAATAGTTACGTAGAAACAAATACACGAACGTCACAGGCTGCATTGTTCAATGAAATAGAAAACTCTAGATATACCTTTCTTTTCACATTTTCTGTCATTTTAAAAGCCGGCATAGCTTTTAAAATGACATTGCATGTCCGAACAGTCCTTATAGGACAGTTTTACATCGACCTAGTCCCTATATAAATACAGAACTGAATACCTTTAAATGAGCAGTTCTTGTATATACATATATGTATTGATTTCGGAGCTTTCGGAAACGGCTCTAATGATTCCTATTGATGTGGGGGTTGTTGGGGGCGAAAATTCGATCTATAGCTAGGACTTGTATCTGGGAAAAACGCATTTTTGACTTTTTATATGTTTTCCGAGCAAAGCTCAGTCTCCCAGATATTGAACTTAAATAATGGCTATCATATCAATATAAAAATACTAATAATGAATCTTGCAGTAAACAAAAAATACCGTTCTCTCTTTTTCTTCATCGCGTTGTCCCGGCATTTTGCCACGGCTCATAGGAGCCTGGGGTCCGCTTGACAACTAGTCCCAAGATTTGGCGTAGGCACTAGTTTTTACGAAAGCGACTGCCATCTGACCTTTCAACGCAGAGGGTAAACTAGGCCTTGTTGGGATTAGTCCGGTTTCCTCACGATGTTTTTCTTCACCGAAAAGCGACTGTTAAATATCAAATGATATTTCGTACATAAGTTCCGAAAAACTCATTGGTACTAGCCGGGGTTTGAACCCGCGACCTCCGGATTGCAAGTCGCACGCTCCTACCGCTAGGCCACCAGCGCTTCTCAAACAAAAAGTACCGTTCTTAATTACATACTTCTCTTCCAAATAAAACCTCATCTTTCTTATTGAAAATAAGTAGTTTAAAAACAAAATAAAACTTAACTGATCTACTTCTAGGAACGAAGTGAATCAATGCAGTGACTTCTGGCAATGGCACGTCACATCCGCGCCCAAGATCACCAAGAAATTGGGCGAGACCAAGTTCTGTAACGAGAAAGAGACCGTCACCTTCAAGATTGAGACAGAAGCGGAACCAGCACCGGAAGTTAAATGGTGAGTGGCACAGGAAGAGTAAGGAAGCCAGAGTTAGTTTAAGTGCTCGCGAAACTAAACTTACAGCTCCATTGTATGATTCTAATTTGAACAAATTTAGACGTAATGTCTCCACGATCTTTATTTTGAGATTTTTTCTAACAGACATTCTTATATATTATTTCAATCAAAACTATTGATGAAATCTTATTTCATTCAGAACCTTGGTCATGAAGGTAATTTACATTGAGATATGTTTATTAAGTAGAAGTGTATAGATGCAGGATAGATATATGTATGGTATGTACACTGAAAAAAATAGATAGCCGAACTGGTTTTGTAACTTTACTAAATAACTAAACTACGGTTATAATAAAATAAACTTTGCATAAATTTACAAACTTATTTTGTA
The DNA here is from genome assembly GCF_033807575.1 of Cydia pomonella. Classification (NCBI taxonomy): domain Eukaryota; kingdom Metazoa; phylum Arthropoda; class Insecta; order Lepidoptera; family Tortricidae; genus Cydia; species Cydia pomonella. The sequence continues at coordinate 1,690,516 of NC_084708.1, forward strand.
GTGTATACCCAGTACCTGAACACTGATAGCCAAACACGGTTTTGTAACATATAACACATAGTTCGCAAGTCCCAATTTTTGTGTAAACAGTAACCAAAATTTTGTTACAGTTATGCAAACCATTTCTTTCAGTGTATATGATTGAAAATAATAGTAAAATGGTTTGCGACTTTTAATACTTAATATTGTTTTACCTTAGAAACGACAGCTGTCACCTTGGAAATTATCAAGTGGTCATATCACTCACGGGTATCAACTGCCATAACTATCAGATATTTATAAAATGTTACGTGAACAGGTTCAAGAATAAGGTGGAACTACAAGAATCTTCCACAGTGAAGTTTTCATCTTCAGAGTCTGCGCACAGTCTCGTTATCACGTCGGCTGCCAGAGCCGATTCTGCAGAGTACTCTTGCGAGGTAATTTTTTGCATAAATTCTTCTAAAAGTTTTCCAGTAATGTGTCATGTAATGTGACGAGATACATTTTAATACAAAAATTGGGTATGTAATATATTGCACCATTATACCTCCTGGAAAAATCATCTAATGCATCGAATATATAGTAATAAATATTAGCAAACATTCCACATATTTTCCACCATGCAAATCCAATCCAATATTTGACGGATTCCACTAAAATTTTTACTTCGTAAAAACTAACAAACGCGAATTTTACTGAGAAAATTGTAGGCAGGCAAGGAGATCAAGACTGCTCAGAAAGTATGCCATTTATTAGTATCGCAAAGTTAAATAAATGAAATAAGTACGGGAATGAATCTTAGAATGCAGACTTCAGATTATCCTGCTTCCTTATTTTTAGGTGCGCAACGTCCACGGCACAGTCACGGATGAATGTAGCCTGCGAGTGCGTGGCGCTCCCATCTTCACGCAGAAACTCAAGGATACAGTGGCAGCTGAAGGCGACGCCAATGTGGAGTTAACTGTTGATGTGGTGGCGTATCCTGAACCTCAAGTTAAATGGTATGTTTTATTAAGTAAAGACTGTAAACTCCTGAAGCAGATACTCCTGTATCAAACAAAAATAGACGTTTCGGAAGATATGAACGAAAGCCTGAGCATGCGTGGCGCTCCTATCTTCACGCAAAAACTTAACATATTGAGTACCGGGAACCCACTCGGCGGATTCTCTGTTCGTAGCCGCTTTTCTCTACAAAGCGGGAAGACGCTGGGATCGGCTACGAGCGTAGCGCTACGAAAACGTTGGTAGCGAATGTGTTAAGGACACACTGCCGGCTGAAGATGACGCAAATTTTAAGTTCACTGTCGATGTCGCGATGTATCCTGAGCCTTAAGATAAATGGTACGTTTTGTTTGATAAAAATGATTAAAATCTTGGAAGCTAAGCTGTCTTTACGGGAGATACGTCAAGGACGAATGCCATGTTTTGCATTATGCTAAAAACACCGGTTGACCAGTCAAAGACAGATCATGGCATACGATAGAACTTATCGTATAGACATCCAATCATATTATCAAACACCTTTTCACTAGGCCTATTCTGATCACTTCATTAAATCTACAGGTACCTAGGCGACGTAGAAATCTCCGAGAAGAAATCCGTGTACAGCCGCGTAGACAACGGCAGCACGCACAAGCTGATTCTCAAGGAGGTGACTGCGGAGCTCTCCGGGCAGTACTCTTGCAAAGTTTCCAATGATCTGGGTGAAGATTCCTGCCAGGCCACGTTTACCGTGAAAAGTGAGTTGTTTTTGTGTTATTATAAAGGCAAATAAATGATGATCAAATGATCAGTGTAAGAACTTATTTCGTGGTTAATAAAGATTAAAAATGGTTAGTTATTTCCACGTGGCATCAATGACGTAGTTAAAAAATGCTTTTAGGAAACCATTTAAAGATAAAAAATTTAGACGTCTATTGCTAGAATATAAACGTTGTATTTTTAATACAATGCTGGAATAATTTTTGAGGTGACGTGATATTTAAAAAAATACTGATAAGAAATAACAGTCAGACAAGTTTACTTGACTGGACTGATTCATATTTCAAAGCTTGGAGTTATTATAAAGTATCTGTAAAATTGATCAAGTCTGTATTAATACATGTCTACCTCCAGGGAAGCCCCGTATCACCAAGAGCCTCGTCGACATGACGGTGGACAAAGGTCAGACCCTCAAGCTTGAGGTCGAAGTAGAAGGCTGTCCAGAACCCACGGTAAAATGGTACAAGGATGGCAAGGAGATCACCACTGACGCGAGAATCAAGATCGAAAGGGATACCCAGAGGTAAGGCAACTTCCAGGGAAGCCCAGGTACTAAAATTGCCTGCTACTTCATTCTGGGAAATCTACTGAACCACGCTTACATCGAATTTGAAAGTTCCAATGTCCGCTGCGGCGCGTGAAGAATTTTTTTTTTTTTTTAAATTACTATTTATGTTTTATTTTTATTTTTGGGCTACCTATTTGAGCGGGTGATATATTTGAATTAGTTTTAATATTTATTTTTATGATGTTTGTTTTTGAAATATTTTTTGTATGCATGTGCATTTAAGATTTTTCAAACACAATGTAATATTGTTATTGAATAAAAAATGATGATGATGATGATGATGATGATGAAGCGCATTCAAGGTCACTTTGTCGGCCTAGCCCATCGAAAATCGATTGCCGGCGCGCCTCTCTCAAGCGCGAGCAAAGCAGGATCTCGCAGTCTATTGTGAACATAATAATAATATAATAATAATTCAGCCTATATACGTCCCACTGCTGGGCACAGCACAGGCCTCCTCTCATGTGCGAGAGGGCTCGGGCTATAGTCCCCACGCTAGCCCAATCAAGGACTTCACATACAATGCACCTTTGAATTTCTTCGCAGATGTATGCAGGTTTCCTCACGATGTTTTCCTTCACCGAATAGCTAGTGGTAAATATCAAATGATAATAAGTTCCGAAAAACTCATTGGTACGAGCCAGGATTTGAACCCGCGACCTCCGGATTGAAAGTCGGACGTCATATCCATTCGGCCACCACCGCTTTGCGAACATAACAACAATATTTCTACGTATATTTAGAGAAAAATCAATATTTTTTTATTTCTCTAAAACAATGACCTTCACGCCGGTGGCGCCGCGCCGTACCAGGTATAAATGCCGGCACGCCGCTGCCGGTGTGCCGGGCGCAGGCGCGGACGTCTAGAAGCATACTACATTAAACTGGAGCTATTGACCCACTATTTTAAACATGATAATTATTTCCAACACAATTGATCTATTTTTCGTTCCTAAACAAGACTATAAAAATATATTATAAAAGCCTTATTTTTATCATAGGTAATTATTTTTATTCAAAAACTCAATTTCTTTACAGACTGGAAAACTACAATCTAACCGTGACATTAGTGAAAGAAGAAGATGGTGGCGAGTACGAAGTGAGGGCAGAGAACGAGATGGGCGACGTATCGTCCAAGAGCACAGTTACTATACACAGTGAGTATATTTGAATAGCAAACCTATGGCCAGATTTAAGGGTTAAATTTCCAAATGAAGTTATCAATGAATTTGAAGTCAGAATTTTAGTTGGATGAGATAGGGACCTTTTTAGGACTGTAGATTTAATTAGAAAAGCACCTGAAAATGGTAGGGTGTAGTATAAAAGTTTCAAAATTGAGCCTTTTAACTTTAAAAAGCCTATCTAGAATCCTAACACATATCCATATAGATTTGATGAATATGAATATGACACAACAGAGTAAAAGTAAGGTAGTTCAGAAGTTTATAATGCCCACATATCACGACTGAGGTCCAGTCATACACACACACAACATGACACTGGTAATGTATCAACATTGGCTCACAGGACAAATCTTACGTAGGTACAGTAGTTTGACTATTAACATAGAATGAATTGGAGTTTAGTCGAAGTTGCATTACTGCACGAGTTAGTTTTGTGGTGTAGTACCATATGAAATTGGTAGAGAGTTAAAGCATCCATGTGACTGGAATGCTCTTGCACTTATGAAAGTTATAGATTTGAAAATGAGCGATATTGTCAAGCATTCTCTTATGTAATCTTAAATAAATGACTACGAGGTAACTGTTTATTCTGAGAATAATTTGGATTGATAATATCGTTCAGTTTTGCATTTTACCCCTCACCAACCATAGACATTTGTGACGTCCTTAATACATGTCCCAATTTAATGTTACCCTGTTTTATCATAACCATTTTATTCATGTCCAATAGCAAAGTTAATACACACGAGACTATCAAAGGAAATTATCGAAAATGAATTAGAAGAAGAAATGAAAAAACCTCTCTTGGAAGAAGATGTGGCTGAAAAACAGGCGGCGGTAAAAGATAAAACAAAAACAGAAACGGCTGAGGAGAAATCATTTTGGGATGAAGATGATGGTGCTAAAGCCAAAAAACCAGGAGCTACAGAAGTCGATGATTCCAAACCAGAGAAAGCTAAGAAATCAGCAACAGAACCTGAAGTTGCTGAGGAGAAATCATTCTGGGATGAGGACGATGGTGCTAAAGCTAAAAAACCAGGTGCTAAAGAAGTCGATGATTCAAAACCAGAGAAAGCTATGAAATCAGCAACAGAACCTGAAGTTGCTGAGAAGAAATCATTCTGGGATGAGGACGATGGTGCTAAAGCTAAAAAATCTAAAGCTAAAGAAGTCGATGATTCGAAACCAGAAAAAGCTAAGAAATCGGTAACGGAACCTGAAGTTGCCGAGGAAAAATCATTCTGGGATGAGGACGATGGTGCTAAAGCTAAAAAATCTAAAGCTCAAGAAATCGATGATTTGAAACCAGAGAAAGCTAAGAAATCGGTAACAGAACCTGAAGTTGCCGAGGAAATATCATTTTGGGATGAAAACCACAACGAAAAAGAAAAACAGCCGATCATTGAAGAGGTGGAAGAGAGCCAAGTTGGTAAGAAAGAAGTCACCAAGCCTGAAATCATAGAAGAAATTCCCGTGGAAGAAGAATTTGTGACCCCCAAAAAAGCCACAAAGGAATCCGCTCAAGAACCTTTGAGTGCAGAAAGTGAAGGTACATTCAAGACTATAGCTTATCTCTCCAAACAGCTTCAATCACCTTTTGCATTACATATCCAGTGAAAAGACCTTAATTCATGCATGCATATTTTTAATAAAAACTGGGTAGGTACTTTTTGTTGGATATGACAATGTTGCATGCGTTTAATCTGTGTTCTAACAACACAAGTGTGGTTCTTCTTTAGGCCGCGTGTTCGAAACAGTAACAACCTTCAAGAGAGGCGATGATGGCAGTATAGTTATGTCTAAAGTCAGTAGCAGCAGGTCTCACGGCGCGATCATTACAGGTCAGTATGGGGCTTACTACCTTCTCTTCCTATTTCTAACTTCATAGTTCATTTTTTAATTTGATTCGATAGCTTTTACAGTTATTCATTAAATACCAAACACAAATATTTATTTTAACGAGATTGAAGATTGTATATACATAAATAATAATAATTCCATTAAACATTATCATCATCATATAAATATCAGATGATACCTATGCTAAATTGGCTTCTCTGTGTACTACAGAAATTTCAATCTCTCAAAGGAATATCACAATAATAAAATTATACAAAATATCTAGTTTGAGTAGTATTCAACACATTTTATCTAAGTATTACATTTAACTGCATGGCTTTACGAAAAAGTATTATTAGAGCATACCATACATAATAATATCTTAACTGTTAGGTCCAGCCGAAACTCGAACGTTACACAAAATGACATCCACGGCAGTATATTACGATGATGACGACTTTAGCAGAAGGATTATACCTCCTAACAAACCACATAAAACATCTTTAGAAGTAGAGGAGATTGCTAGTCACAGTTACTTTTTAACTGAACTTGGGCAGTTAACAATTCCTGATCATGTACGTAGAGGCGTTTACGGTATCATTGAAGAACCAGCAACAGATTCAGAATGCGAGAATAGCTCCGTTAGAGGCAGACATCAATCTAATCGAACCATGTCTATTAGATCTGTCTCAGAAGATGACACTAGCTGGCAAAATGAACCACTGTCCAGAGAAATCTCCATCGAAGACCTTTCTAAGTCCATATTCGATATCGATGAAACTAGAAAAGTTTTCAGCAAAGATTCATACGTACGTCAATCATCGTTCCAAGAAGAATATTTCACTGATGATGGGGAAGAAGCCTTTGTCGTCAAGGAAACTTCACAAAAAGTCTACGAAAATGACATAACAGAAAGACTAATTCATATTTCGAGGGAATTTGATGATGAATGTAGAAACATTGAAAATAAAATTGAAGATGTGAAAAGTAGGATAATGGAGGAACTAGTTCTTGCGCCCTTGAAGAACTTAGATAACTTAACGAAAAATGTAACAGAAACTAGTTTTGAGAGGAAGAAAAAGCATGTTCCTAACCTTCACGCTGTAGAAGAGGAGGACGACGAACTGGAAGCGCTTTTGAGACGTAGTCAACGGCAAAGGAGTATACTAGATGATATACTTAATCAGGAAGATGAAAAAGGTAAAAATGAGGATATAAGACAACTTATTATCAAATGCTACGCTATGTTAGGGAGTTTAACAAATATTTATCAATGCTTATAAAACACCAGCTACAGTAGACATTGCTTTATATGAAGATCTGTCATTTTCATAATCGTATTACAAGTATTAGCTGTAGACTTTCCCTACTTTCCGCCCACCAAAAGGTTTTCGAACAGTCAAAAGATTTAATTTGTTACCCATTTCGTACCTTGTCACAGTAACAAAAGACATGAAAGTCGCTAGAGACCTCATACCTATTGTCACTGTGGCAAGGTACGAAATGAGTCAAAAATTAAATCTTTTGACTGTACATCCTACACTACAATAAACTCAGTCGTCTTGAAAATGGCAGGTCAAAGTCACGTATCGTCCAACATGATTAGTGTATTATACTAATGCATTGTCGTATGTCTGTTTTAGCACGCATGCGTAATAACATTCCCTTCTGGCATACTAATAATTGGGGCTCGCTGCGCCGGCGGTATTAGACTCCGGAAATTCCAGGGTTCCATGCCATGGAACCCTGATCATCATTGAGGTAAAAATTTATTTCCTGTAGCATGGTGTTCGCTTTTGAATTTAACGCTTCTAATTTAAGCCAGGATTCGTTCTCTCAAGGTAAGTAACACACTACATCCTGTACAATCTACACGATTTACACGTTTGGTAAGTTTTCAAATTCAATAACTGCTGTATATAAGCGATACTTAAGGGTTACTGTAAATAATGTTTTTTTTTTCTCTTTTAGGAGCTTTTCTAGCTTTGAGTCTGACGGCGATGTTTATGCAGCATAGGCTTTTGTACAAATTATTTCAATGTTCCTTTTCAGGGTCCTCTTTATGCAACATATTACCCATGTTAAGAGTTTCTTTAATTTTATGATCCTTTTTTTTTAATCTTTTTGTCCGTCATTAATAAAAACAATCTTGTTCATGTTTTATACTTTAAGTTTGTCATTTAAATTTCATCCTTTCATTTTAATTTTCTCTTTAGTAAATTAAAATGTTATCAAGTCTAAGTCGGCTCAATTGTATCCTTAATTGATTTGCAATTCCACCTTAATCATTCTATATTTAAAACTTTTTCAAATACACCCCCTCCACTCCAAACATTTTCTGCGTCACCTAATACCTATTATTCTGTCTTCCAGCGCCCCCCATAGTCAAAGATAACAACTTCAAAGACCAGAGCGTGTACGAGTCTCTCCCTCTGTGCTATACAGTCACGGCCATCGGAGTACCTAAACCTACTGGTAAGATTTTATCATTCGTATTTAGTCAAGACTGTAAGTATCTTCTATCGACGCTATCAAGTGAATTATTTTCTGGAGTGAGATTTATGACTTCTCTTCATCTGTTTATTGCCATACTATTAAATACATAAATAAATTGTATCTTCTCTGTTATAGTCAACACTCGTTTACATTCTTCAATTATAAAAGATATTATAGTTCTTATAATAAATCATTTCTTTAACGTTTTGTTTATCTCCACAAAAGTACAAAAGATTGCAAATGTTATTCGGTTTTTGAAATCTTTTAATTTAAAGACGGCGCTGTAAATGAAGTTAAATCGTAAAGAGATCTTTTCAATCCACTTAATTTTCTTTGTTGATGAAATATGGATATGATCAGAATAGTCAAAGAACCTTTGTCACGCAGTGCGCTGGCTCCACGACGGCAAAGAAGTTAAGCCCTGCAAGCGAGTCCACATCTCCAACGAAGGCGATGTCTACAAACTGGAGATCGACAGTCTCCTCATGTCTGATGGTGGCAAATGGCAGTGTGAGATCAGTAACGACGCTGGCAAGAAAGTGCTGAAGGCTGAGTTATCTGTTGCTTGTAAGTACGAAATGGAAACTTAAAAAACCTTTATTCGAAAATATTTACTGGGCAATCGGGCTTTTTTTCTTCATTAAAATTTAAGCTCTACAATTGTGAAATTAAGTTCATTTATTTTAAACATAATATAATTTTATGACACATGGGAGGTATTCAACCAAATAATACAATACTCACAAGGAACATTAAAAAGATATCAATCATCTAGCTGATGAGCCCGGGTTCAAATCCTGGTAAGGGCATTTATTCGTGTGATGAGCATGGATATTTGTTCCTGAGTCATGGGTGTTTTCTATGTATTTAAGTATTTATATATTAAGTATATATATCGTTGTCTAAGTACCCTCAACACAAGCCTTATTGAGCTTACTTTGTGTAATAATGTCCTATAATATTTATTTATTTATCAGCCGCCAATACTATTCTCTTACTCGTGACTAGATTGACGATACCAATAAGACAAACAATTATTTAAATCCCAATGTTACTTTCTACAGCTGTCAGTGAATTCCGCAAGCCAATCTTCACGACGCCCCTCGAAGCCCAAAGAGTGATGCAACGTGAGCCTGTCACCATGAAGGCTGTCTGCACAGCCGATCCACAACCTCATGTGTCCTGGCTGTTGAACGGCGTGGAACTTACCCCTGATGCTACGGTGGTAACGACCGCTGATGCTAAGGAAACTGAGCATGGCCTGAAGGAGTGCACGTTCACTCTTTCTATACCCACTGGTTAGTATTATGTAACGAAGTCTTGTTAATAATCATACAGGTAAACAAAGCAAAAGTATACAGCTATTTAAGATACGCGAGCAGCCGCGATACCTTCATACTCGTACGCGCCCCGGCCGCCGGGACCCGGCGGGGAGGTCAACGACACCTTCTCGTAACTCATGAGGCCCTGGTTCTTGCTCTGCGCTAAATTCAGTTTACAGTACATATGGGGCTACTTTATAGCACTAGTGCGAGAAGTAGCATATTACGTTACTGTGTCGAACATTTAAAGGGCCATATGTACTGTAAAACGTTGTACGATACATGTGCGAATAGGTAATTCGCAACTCGTGTCGATTTAAAACACTCCCTTCGGTCGTGTTTTAATTTATCGCCACTCGTTTCGAATTTCCTTTTTTTCGCACTTGTATCGTAATGTACTATTTTAGACAGTTTTTTCTCGATTGTGGCCACCGTACCCTATTGAGACTAACAAGCAGTAAACGGTTTTCGTAGTCTATGGATATTGCTAAATTAAGGGTATCACATGTGCGTTTATGACTTATAAAGCAATTGTTTCTACTATACAACCTAAAATAATTAATTAATTTGAGCTATCGTTTTGTTTCGTCCTCTTGACCGCGGCGCGCTGTGATTGGTCCATTTCATTAAAGTTGACTAAACCGTTTCGAAATGAATATTATAGTTGAGTTTGGAGCCCATAAATGAAAAGTACCGAATTACAGTTTGGTACATGAAATCTTAATTTAACCATTACAGTCGACGAGTAGAATAGTACATTACGATACAAGTGCGAAAAATAGGAAAATCGAAACGAGTGGCGATAAATTAAAACACGACCGAAGGGAGTGTTTTAAATCGACACGAGTTGCGAATTACCTATTCGCACATGTATCGTACAACATTTTACAGTACATATGGCCCTTTAAATGTTCGACACAGTAACGTAATATGCTACTTCTCGCACTAGTGCTATAAAGTAGCCCCATATGTACTGTAAAAAATAGTTTTTATCATGACATTGGGTTCAACTAGACTTTTTTGATCATTGCCTAGTGCTTCATCTGGTGCGCCTTGACCCCTTAAGAATAAGAAGTAGAGTGTAAGAACCTTTGAGCCTCGCAGAATTAGGTTTGGTTGCACCGAACCGTCTCCCATTATTTAAACGATCGCTAGATTTTATTGAGTGGAATATTTCATATATAGTTCCCTGCTTTGTATCGTCGATCATTCAGTAAATTGTGATTTGTGCAATTGACTCTAATTCGATTTTAAACATGTTTGATTTGGGTTGAATCCAGTATCTCTCCGTTGATTTCATCTACTTAGCGTTCAATTTATCCTTCCCAGGTCGCCATTCCGACACTGGCGTCTACACCATCCAAGCTAAAAACCAGTACGGCGTTGGTGAGAGCTCAGCGCGTCTGGACATCTTGCTGCGCCCTGAGATTGAGGGTCTCAAGGACATCACTACTACGCCCTTCGAGCAGATCACATTCGTCGCTTGCATCCATGCCAACCCTATTGCTGAGGTTAAATGGTGAGGAATTATAACTAATTACTATCTAGCTGCATTTCACAAATTAGTAAATATCGCAATAAAGCATGAATGTTGGTTGAATCTTTACTTAGTGGAGACTATCAAGACAACTTAGTACTTATACAACGTTTTCTAATGCTGTTTATTCATTACAGGAGCAAAGATGGTGTCGTAATCCTGCCGTCCGTGAAGAACATCGATATCGTCGAAGATCGTTTCACCGAGAACTTCCAGCTTACCATCAAGAAGGTTAGCATATTCTTCTAGTTTTCCTTTTTAGGGTTCCGTAGTCAACTAGGAACCCTTATAGTTTCGCCATGTCCGTCTGTCTATCTATCTGTCCGAGGCTTTGCTCCGTGTTCGTTTGTGCTAGAAAGCTGAAATTTGGCATGGATATATAAATCAATACAGCCGATAAAGTCGTACAATAAAATCTAAAAAAAAAAAATTTTTTATGGTACCTACACACACACGTCACACACATCGACATCGTCATGGTACACGTCAAATAGGGGTAATTATTTTTTTTACTTCAACCCTACAGTGTGCGATATCGTTGGAAAGGTATTTCAAAACTAATAGGGGTCTTTAACAAACATTTTTTGATAAAGTGAATATATTCGGAGATAATCGCTCCGAAAGAAAAAAAATGTGTCCCCCCCCTCTAACTTTTGAACCATAGGTCAAAAAAATATGAAAAAAAATCGTGGAAGTAGAGCTTAAGAAAGACATTAAATGAAAACTATAGCGGATATGATCAGTTTAGCTGTTTTTGAGTTATCGCAAAAACTTTCCCCTTTAGTAAAAAGACGTACATCCACAGTTCATCCCTTGGTTAACAATCTACTATACTTTAAACTCCAGTTTAGCTTATTGTGACGGAAGAATAACTACGGAACCCTACTCTGAGCATGGCCCGACATGCTCTTGGCCGGTGTTTAATTATGGCATAATTAAAACAAAAATATTATTTTGCTAATCCGCGATATGATAACGTGCTAGTCAAACGGTAGTAATCAGTGTTTCGCGGTGGGAGGGGTGCGAACATTGATTGCATGTAAAAATACGCAAGTAAGTATAAGGGGTTTTCACTGATTGACTAGCACATTATCTTTTAGCGGATTAGCAAAGTAATAATTTTGTTTTAATTAGAATAGATTTCCGCAAAGTAACCCCTGATTCTATTCATTTATTGTAACATATCTCAAACATCAAACATCAAACATTTATTCAGCAAATAGGCCACAGGGGCACTTTTACATGTCCATTTTTACAAACAATAAATTAAAAAAAAAACAATTACAAATATCGAATCTATGAAATAATAAATACTTTATTAGAGATGTATACTGTCTCTAAATGTCAAATTACACAAAAAAAAACTATGATAAAAAAAATAAAACCATAAAATACTAAAATTCTTTAGAGATGTATAAGTCTCTACGTGTCAGAGATAAAATATAAAAATATATATTAAATTATCCTTAGAGATGTAGAGGGTCGCCAAGGCTTGAATTCTTATATAAATAATTAAAAGACAAAAAAATTAAAACAGACAAGAACCGAATGAAGTGTCTCACGTTAATGTCACTCAAAAGTAAAGTTACATACTTTAACATAACCTGTACCCCGTGTAAGCTTAAACAGACCGGTCTCCACAAACAGCACCCGTTCACGAGTATGACGTGTATCTCAGCCATCGCCTCCCTCAACCTTCATTCGGGAAAGTGGCGACCCGATCAACGACGCCACCGTAAGTAAAGACTTTTAAGCGAGCATGACATGTTCAAGCTGCCGGGTTGTATTAATATAAATAAAAAAAAAAAAAATGTGAGATACAACATTTGTGCTTGTAAGTTACATTAAAGACGGCATAGCGCCACATAAACGCGACTACATATTATTCATAAGGAGTGCCTACCTATAAAACTAAATTATGAATTTAAATTGACTTAGAGATGTACAGGTCTCTAAGTGTCCAAATCATTAAAATAGGTATTAAAATAAAATGAAATTTAAAATAAAATAAAATAAAATCTTAGAGGTGTATAAGGTCTCTAAGTGTCCAAAACTAAAATAATACAATCAAACGAGAACATGATGTTCTCTTGTGTCAGTTCTACTGGACGCTAGTATGGTTATTTCACAGGAAGAAAACGAAAACACTATTACTGACATTTTTATCATACTATCAAGATCAAGCTACTGGCTTAAAGGCATCCTTATCATCTATGAAATCATTCACAGCATAATACGCCTTACTTAACAAAGAGCTCTTAACGTGTGACTTAAATTTGTTAAGAGGCAAATTCACTATATCAGTGGGAACTTTGTTATAAAAACGTGTACAGTTCCCGACGAAAGACGTACTAACCTTACGGAGGCGGTGGGCGGGCACAGCAAGTTTATGCTTGTTTCTAGTGTTATAGTTATGGATATCACTGTTAAGCTTGAATTCGTTAATGTTTTTCCGAACATACATAATATTCTCAAGTATGTATTGAGATGCAACGGTAAGAATGCTTGCATCTTTAAATTTCTCTCTTAGGGATACTCGAGCGCCCAGTCCATAGATGGAACGTACAGCTCGCTTTTGCAGTACAAATATTGTCTGAATGTCTGCCGCTTTTCCCCACAACAGAATTCCATACGACATAACACTATGGAAGTAACTAAAGTATACCAGCCTGGCCGTCTCTACGTTTGTTAGCTGTCCGATTCTCCTCACTGCATAGGCTGCTGAACTAAGTTTGCCGGCTAAAGTGGCTATATGTGCATGCCATTGCAGTTTTGAGTCTAAAGTGACTCCCAGGAAAACAGTTCGATCTTCAAATTCCAGCGTATCACCTTTTATTTTAATCTTGCTGTTATTTACTTGCTTGACGTTAGGTAGCGTAAATTTGATGCATTTGGTTTTCTTTGCGTTCAAAAGCAAATTGTTTGCCGTAAACCAGTTTAATACGGTAGATAGCGCGTCATTAATGCTCTCGAATCTATTTTCCTTTCTGTTCACTTTAAATATAAGGGAAGCGTCATCTGCAAACAACACTATATCATGTCTTTCTTGCACAACTTTTGGTAGGTCATTGATGTATACCAAAAACAGGAAGGGACCAAGAATTGAACCTTGCGGCACTCCGAGGGCTACCGGGGACCCAGCCGATTGAGTTCCATTAATAACTACTCGCTGAGTTCTATTCGAAAGGTACGATGAGACAAGGTCAAGGGCACTAGCTTTTATCCCATAGTGGCTTAATTTTCTCTTTAAATTTTCGTGATCAACGCAATCAAATGCCTTCGACAGATCACAGAAAATTCCAATAGCATCTTGAGCTTTTTCCCAAGCGTCAAAGATGTGTTTTAGAAGTACCACACCGGCGTCAGTAGTTGATCGACCTCTGGTAAAACCAAATTGATTGCTATCAAGCAGTTTATTTCTGTTGAAATGTGACGATAGTTGATTTAGAATAAGTTTCTCGAACACTTTGCTTAATGCCGGTAGTATTGAAATAGGTCTAAAGTTTGTGGAGTCGGTTCTTGTTCCTGATTTAAACAACGGGATAATTTTGCTATGTTTCATAATATCTGGAAAAATTCCAGCATCAATGCATCTGTTGAAAATCTCAGCTAAGTATGGTGCAATCGATTCAATAATGGAATGTAATACTTTGACTGACAGACCCCATAGGTCTTCTGTTTTCTTTATATTTAATGACCTAAAAGTCTTAAGAACTATGTTCGGAGTGACATACGAAAATTTGAAAATTTCTGTACATTCCGCCACATTTGTCTTCAAAATTTCTTCAGCGACGTCTGGCGATGAATTAAGAGACTTTGTTGTTTCTACCGGTATATTCGAGAAAAACCGCTCAAAATGATCTGCCACTTCACGGTCAGAACTTACTAATCTTATTCGGGGACCCTTGGATACACTTCCCGATTGGTCGGATCTGTCCCATTATTACCTACGCAAGGGCTCAGCTCACCAAGTTCCATTTGTGGTATCTCAGCCTGCATGTAGTCACAGTCAAAGTCAAGGCTCGGAAACCGGTTAAATTTCTAAACCGCTATCATGTACTTGGCGCAAAACCTTTTAATATCGGTTTCGCTCGGAAACCCGTTATTTTTAAACCAGTTGTCAGATTAACCGGTTTAGAGCAATAAAAACCGGTTTCTTCCTATGTGAGTGTCTATGTTTACACCACTAAGCCGGTCAGCCGTTTCGTCGCTAGTCGAATACACCGGTTTTTAATAAGGTTACAATTTTCTTAAAATGTTCGCGTTCTTATAAAAGTTCGGAGGAAAACCGTAATTAACCGGCATTCACCGGTATTTTATAAACCGGTTCCCAGCCTTGGTCAAAGTTATTTATTCTCTGCCAGGTAAGGTCCGACCGAGATCTCGGTCTCGGTCTCGGTCTCGGCATTCTCGGCCAAAAATCGAGCCGAGATCTCGGTCTCGGCTCTCGGCCTAAATGGGCCGAGATTCTTGCCGAGACCGAGACTAAGAAATGAGTTATCATTGGTGAATTTGAATTTTCCGCGCACGAGCACCGGGGTCTAAGCCACCCGTTGGTTCCATCGCCCGGTTGGTGTGACGTTTTTTGTGATTTTGATTGGTTTCGTACCCACATTTTAAGCCAATTATTTAGCAAATACTAACTGTTGGAATCGGATAGGCGCGGTTGTAAGTAATGACTTTTCATTTGGGTCTTTTCGTTTTGTGGTGGTTGTTATTAATGTATATTGTTATCGGGATGTAACTTAAATTAACTTGTTGTGAGTGGAAGATGACACTGGACATTTTGATACTAAATATATTTGTGTTAACGGGAAAAAGCAAAGCAGCAGGTAAGTACAAAACGACACCTGTGGCGGATATTTTGGGTTAGAATATAGAACTCTTTATTTTAATTATTGTTATTGTACCTCTTTTTGTGCACATCCGTACTGAAAAAAACCGGCCAAGTGCGTGTCGGAGCACGGTTAATGGAAGGTTCCGTACCTTCATACAATAGGAAAAAGCCGTACAAGCAAAAGAGCATATGTTAGTGGCACTTTCGTCGTTTTAATAAGAAGATCAGTTTTTTTTATAACTCTTAAATGGTTTAACCGACCATATTCAAAATAATTTGCCTAAAAAATTATTCGCTTATTAAGCTTTATTATTTAGATATTTTTAAATGGTTTTGCTCTCCCGGTTCAAAAGTTAGAGAGGATCACACTATTTTTCTTGGGAGCGATTATTTCCAAAAGTATTTACTTAATTAAAAAACGTTTTTAGCAACCTTTATGTACTTTTAAAGACCTAACCTTTGGCCTTTTTATTTTTAACTTTTAGTAACATTTTTATGGAGTACCTACCTATACCTATATTTGAAAAAAGAATATATATTTGGTTATAAAATATATCATATACTTTTTGAGTAAAATGGCTGTGACATACGCACAGACCGACAGACATAAGGACATGACGAAACTATAAGGGTTTCATTTTTGCTATGTTGGCTACGGAACCCTAAAAATACTATTTAGTAGCGCTACGAATTGATTATGATAACTTTTTCTGATAAATCGTGGAATTTCGATTATAAAAACATTTTTAGTGCAAAATTCGTCTTTTTTCTATTTTATAAATTCTCGGTCTCATCCCATGAATCCGAGGTCGAGAATCCCATTGAATCTCGGTCTCGGTTTCGGTCTCGGCCGAGACAAAAAAAGCGTTCTCGGTCGGACCTTACTGCCAGGTATCCAGCACATGTACAGTTAATGATGTAATGATTGCCGTCTAGGTGGGAGTAGCCGATGGCGGTAAATACACGTTGACTGCTACCAACGAGTTCGGAGAGACAGCAGCGCACGCTACCCTTACTGTGCACAGTAAGTATCTTAATATAACGTGATATAACATTAGTCCGACTGGTTGATTTAAGTAAAATTACATGTATCCTATAAGCTCAAACGGGATATTCTTTATAAACTATCCAAATTTACCAAAATATGGTAAACGCTCTTTAATAAAGTAAGAAGAACTTACGATCCTGATGTACGACATTAAAGTAGTTGGCGGTTTCTACGCGACTATGTATGCAATGTATGCAGATTACCAACCAGTGGTGATAAAATGACAAGCGAGTAATAATGAAGAGTAACTATAAGAGAGTTTTCGCTTAGAAGAGCAAAACTTTTCTCTTAGAAGAAATTCTTATTGGAAGTGTGAATAGGCTCTCTTTTACATTTAGACCTACGTTTTTACACGAAAAAATCAATCGAATGAACATTTGCCACAAAAGCTATCAAATAATTAAATCATTTATCCAGCCGGAGAGCCCGTCTTCACCAAGCCCCTCCAGAAGCAAACAGTCAAGGACCATGAAACCGTGACCCTCAAGGTCCGCTGCGACGGCGTGCCCAAGCCCGAAGTCCACTGGTTCAAAGACGGTCAGGAGATCAAGAATGATGAGAGGCATACGATTACCACGGAGGTTGGGGGACAAGTGGATAGCGAGCTGGAGATTAAGGACTTTGATTCTAGTGATTCTGGAAAGGTAAATAGAGGATAATTTTTGCTTGATTTTAGTCTTAATTATTTTAAACATGACACTGGTAGTAGAATGAAAAAGTGTCTTCCAAACAGGTCGTAGGTCCTTTCATGATGGTGCCTGGAATTTGTTTTATCCTTATCCAGAAGCTTATATTAAGTTTATAGTATATTACTGATTAATGATAATGTATTTTTTTATGAAATGGGCGCCATTTGTTACGATTTTACCAAAAGAGAAAACAGTGTTGTGAGCCCATGTTAAAGAAGTGTAAGAAGAGTGGAGTTGAAATCATTACTATCTTTGAATACCTTCGTGAATACAGTAAACTGACCACTCGCGAACCTTATTGCAATGAGATAAGGTTTACCGATAGCCACTCAGGGATGTTGCTGTAATTAGTTACTGATGAAGTAATGATGCCCATTTTTCTATATCCAGTACAAAGTCCGCGCCGTTAGCTTAGCGGGCGAAGCGTTCTGCGAAGCTCCCATCTCCCTTGCACAGTCCGCGCCAGGCTTTGCACACAGACTGGAAAGGCAGAAGGATGTGGATGAAGGCGAGCCTCTGGAACTCAAAGCCAAGTTAGATGGCAGCCCTATTCCCACCGCCAAATGGTGAGTTATTTTAGAAATGCAGTCTTCTCCCTCGTACAGTCTGCCCCCGGGTTCACACACAAACTGGTAAGGCAGTAGGATGTGGATGAAGGCGAGCCTCTGGAACTCAAAGCCAAGTTAGATGGCAGCCCTATTCCCACCGCCAAATGGTGAGTTATTTTAGAAATGCAGTCTTCTCCCTCGTACAGTCTGCCCCCGGGTTCGCACACAAACTGGTAAGGCAGTAGGATGTGGATGAAGGCGAGCCTCTGGAACTCAAAGCCAAGTTAGATGGCAGCCCTATTCCCACCGTCAAATGGTGAGTTATTTTAGAAATGCAGTCATCTCCCACGCATAGTCTTCCCCTGGGTTTGCACACAAACTGGTAAGGCAGTAGGATGTGGATGAAGGCGAGCCTCTGGAACTCAAAGCCAAGTTAGATGGCAGCCCTATTCCCACCGCCAAATGGTGAGTTATTTTAGAAATGCTGTCTTCTCCCTCGTACAGTCTGCCCCCGGGTTCGCACACAAACTGGAAAGGCAGTAGGATGTGGATGAAGGCGAGCCTCTGGAACTCAAAGCCAAGTTAGATGGCAGCCCTATTCCCACCGCCAAATGGTGAGTTATTTTAGAAATGCAGTCATCTCCCACGCATAGTCTTCCCCTGGGTTTGCACACAGACTGGAAAGGTAGAAGGATGTAGATGAAGGCGAGCCGCTGGACGCCAAGTTGGACGGCAGACCTATTTTGCTTCGATTTGACATTTTGCTTCTATCGTGTCATGTATCTTAAGTGTCCTATAAATATTACCTACTAAAAAGACTACGACCATCTTAAAATTTTATGGCACTGAAGTACAAATTCAATGTTCCTATTGGATTCGAAGTCCTTATCTACCGAGCTAAAATTCATTGCGGGATGATTTTGACAGAAATAATTTTAGTTGATCATCAATCTTATTTTTTTATGATGGACTATAATTACTCCGGGTGGTGAATTTGTAGGGTTTTTTATTTATTTATTCGCGTTTGGGATTGGATTCATAGTAAAAAAATTGTTCAGTATGACTTAATTTAACTAAGTATTATAAAAAAAAAACTCTTACAGGTTCAAAGACGGCATCGAGCTATCACCCTCAGACACGCGCGTGAAGCAAGTCGCCCTACCCGACGGCACGGTCAAACTGAGCATCGAACAAGTGACCCCTTCGGACTGCGGAGCCTATAAGCTAGTGATCACTAATCCTAATGGAGACGACTCTTCATTGTGTGCTGTCGCTGTTAATCGTAAGTCAAATCCTAAAGAACCCAACTGTATGAACTGAGCGAAGTGGTAAAGTAATACAATAGTTATTTTTCAATTCTCATATTCTAAAAGAGGGTCATTTCTGTTATAAAAAGTGTGCAGAAAGGGATACATTTCTGCTCTAGAGCATTTTTACGATAAGCATATGAAATTTGGCTTTAATTGGATTTGTTGTACAATTTCCATTTTAATATTTAATTCCTCATTCCATAAATAATGATACCTTTACCTAAATGGTTAATTGAAAGTACGCTCAATGCTATAAAAATTATACTTAGTCATGTTTATAAAAAACACATGTATATTTTACTTTCATCGCATTCGAAATGAAAAGAAGTGTTAACTCGGGTTTCAGGCATCATTTCAGCCTCGGATTATTGGCGCTCTCACTGCGTTCGGCCGCAAAACTACCTCGGCAGAAATTCCGTCCCTTGGTTAACAATCTACTATAGAATAGCTAGAAAGAAACGGCACTTTTTAAGTTGGTCCCTCATTTTTGAATTCAACTTGAAACGAGGGACTAGACACACGGGGCAAGTGCATTTAACTTACAATACCTACAGATAGTTAGTAAAGTTATATGCAGCCCACTATCAAACACACAAGGGTACTAAATTGGCTACTTGACTGTTTTTTGTAAATAATGTCAAACGATCTTGATTTTCCTGAGGATCAAATGTCTATACAGGACTCATGGCATTTAAGCAACACAGAGGTCAGAAATGAGAGTTAAAGTCTGACGCTCGCACTCGACGATTGAAACGCCTCTAACAAAATGATAAGGTGATGTGACGTCAGATCATATAAGTCTGTCCTAAATGTATGGAAGATCAAGGAAATTGCCATTTTGACCCCGAAATATTGCGTTTATGTGTATAGTTGTAATACAATTTATTTTTCAATAAAATGTAAGGAATCGAATGGTACTATTTTCTTTTCTATTTTCGAAAGACAATTTTTTTTTTTTTTTGAGATTTCGGAGCCTTGTATTTTTTTATAATCTCAATATAATTTTTTAAATTCCACTTTTTTATAATGGAGGTCTCATTTTCTATCCATTTAACTAAATTTTGTTATAATATTCAACATGTGTCAAGTACCCAATTGAAAAGAAAACATTGGTTATTTCGTTACCTTTCTAAACAACCTTTTTCCTCAGCGACCCCACGCAAGCCATCGTTTAGCAAGGAACTGGAGGACGTGAAGGCGGTGGCCGGACAGCCGTTGAAACTGGAGGCATGCGTCATGGCCTTCCCTGCGCCTGAAGTCAAATGGTTCAAGGATGGTCAGTATTACTTTCATTAATCTACATATATCTTTTTCTACACAAACTAAAACAGTCTTAGCCATACAGTTTCCGATAAGCAGCAAGCAAATTCGTATTGTACGAAGGGTCGGCCTGAAAACCAGCGTTGTAGTAGGTAAGCCTGCTGCAACACATGCTGAGGTTCGCTCCTTTTTAGCATCATAATTTTAAAAGTTTTTTATATCTACATGTAAATATAAATTTGTGCCTAATTAAGTTTCATTTTAAGGCTTGTAATGTTTTGTAGCATTGCCTGTAAACATTTTTCAATGTGGTGTTAAATAAAAAAATTCTATATCTATGTCTATGTCTAATCTGTTATTCCTAAATTCCTTTGTAAATTCCTAGTTAAATTGTGACATTGTTCCAAAGTCTATATTTCACTATTGTATGTATGTTTCATGAATACAATTCAATTTTATTTTGTTTATTGCATTTTGTCTTTCCAATTACATATTGTATTTTTATTGTATCTTTAAAAGTGATTAATGCATGTTAGACTCTAAATATAATGCCAATTAGCACGTAAGGTTTAGCTGTTAGTGCTGATTGATTGAAATAAATAAATGAAAATCTGTTCATTACATACTTACTTTAAATTTAATATATTTATGTATCTACTGAGATAACTTTTCCGGCGTCGTGACATTGACGATGGTGGTTATACTGACCATTTTTTTTGCATAAAAACAACTTGGAACCACCAACAAGAAACCTTGGCGATTTTTACATATATCCCGTGTACTCTGTCCTGGCTCTAAGCATAAGTTTCTTGTATATGGTGGTTTCAAATTCCTATTAAAATTACGATATTTTTTCTTATTTATACTTAATCACCTTTGAAATTTATTAAAGTTGCTAATTTTCTTATATTTTGTGTATCAGTCCATTTCTAATAGGAAATAAATCTTTCAGGTCACCCGATCCGTCCATCGCAAGCGATCAACTTCATCAACCAGCCTGGAGGCATAATCGGATTGGTGGTAGACAGCTGCAAGCCTGAAGATGCTGGTGTCTACAGTCTGACTGTCACCAACAAGCTTGGAGACATCAGCTCTAAGGCCAAGGTTGAGGTAAGAATCTGGAGAAACCACTGAAATGGAGGCATGTTTTGTCAAAACAGCCAGGACTGGTGAAAATAGCTTCATCTATAAACGCATTGGTAGTATACTACTTATGAATCTGAAGTTACCGGCATAAATAGCTTAACTGTCGACGACAAACGCCGTTGAGGTAAGTGTCTTAAAAAAGAAATGAACTGGATTGAACAGTCAAGCAACTGAACTGGGTGAAGACAGCTCTTAGACAGAAAACGGTTGCGTCTGCTAATATTTTAATCATTTGATTTACTCGTATCTAATCATCGTGTAGTAACTGTTTTGTCAATTGTCTTAAAAATAAATTTGAGGGGTACCAAAATGTTCACTCCATTTTTCCCTGGCTGGGTATTTGATCAGTAAACTTCGCCCTGCAGGGTAAAATTGGGCAGTCTCACGGCCTTGTTGGCCTGGTAGTATCTGACAGCTGCGACCTTCAGGATGCTGGTATCTACAGCCTAACTGTTACCAACTTATTTGGAGAAATCAGTTCCAAGGCGGTGGTTGAGGTATCTTAGATATCTTTTACTGATGCCTGCAACATTGCCTTGTATCTATATTTAGTTTTGTGTTTCTGGTGGTGAGTATTAAGACCTCCAGAAGTCCTAATGATTGTGAATACGGCGAATTTTGATAAACCTTTAATAAGTCGGCATTGGGCATGGATGCAAGCGAGGGTTGGGTGCTTATATTGCTCTTATATACCCTACTCTTATATATATATTATTTGGTAACTTTACTGGATCAGACAAAAAGTGACTTACTTTTGTTACAAATTTTAATGTACATACATGTAAGTTCTATGATGAGATTTCCATTTCTATTAACTACAGACTTACACAAAACATAATAGGCTCTCATTTATGAGGAATATTTTCTTTATTTTTTATTTTTTTTTATACCACGACGGTGGCAAAAAAAGCATACGGCCCGCCTGATGGTAAGCAGTCACCGTAGCCTATGGACGCCTGCAACTCCAGAGGTGTTACATGCGCGTTGCCGACCCTTAAAAATTCTGAACACTCCTTTTTTGAAGAACCTCATACTGTAGACCCTCGGGAAAACCTCGGTAGATAGGTATAAATTATCTATCTATTGTAGAAGGATTTTGTAATGCACGATCGAAAGCAATGGCATTTTAAAACAGGTTTTTTCTTCTTAGACGTGTACCTTGCATTATCCAATCATCACATAAAATTAAAAAGGTACTTCGTGCAGCCAAATAATTCAAGTTATGCACTTCAAAATCGACCACCATTTGTTACTAACATTCGCCGTAAAGTGTGCACCTGCCAAAACTCAAAATATTGCCCTCTTCTATAGTTTAATGGATTATTCTTTCCTTTAAGGTTGCACAGAAGGAGAAGAAGCCAGCATTCATTGCGGAGTTGCAACCGGCGAAGGTTATTGAGGGCTTCCCTGTAAGAATGGAAGTGAAAGTTCTCGGACATCCGCCACCAACCATCAAATGGTAATGATATCAAATAATCATCAATATCAATACAATAGGGTTGTTTCAATTTTTTTTTAATGCTCGTATTACGTTCTATATTAACTGAAAATTGCCCTAAAATTCAATTTTATATACCACAAAAGGGCTTTAAATATGTTAAATTAACAAAATATATTTTGACAGATGCTTTCGCGCCCAAAACGCTCTTTGAAAATTGTGTGACGTCACAGTTTACGGTTTGACACATAACTACATACGCACGTAGAAGGTACGAACTATCAACTGACATTTGTCATTTGTTGTTTATTGCCTAACTGTCACCAGTGTCAATCCGAGAGTTGTGACGTCATCAGAATCTACAATGACGTTTCGAGTTTGGTCACGTGACGTATGCCAAAAGATATTTTAAATTCAATATTTACAAAAATATGGTCATTACAGGTCCCCTAAAAGTAGTTTAACATGTTCTTTTAATCCATAAGAATTTATTGGGATAAAATTCTGCCCTAAGATTTGTAGATGGAAACAACCCTATTCAAAATCATCGCCTCAGCAGATCTTTAACCTTATGTAGGTTAGTCTGAGCTGTGCGAGTTCTTTTACAATTCCTTGTTTATCATACCTTTCCTCATTTCGCCTATGCAACATGAAGTACATTAAATCTTAATAGGCACTTCTTTCTTTAATTATGATCATCGTGAGGCAACCGGTAGTTTACCCTCTAGGTTAGAAGGTCAGATGGCAGTTGCTTTCGTAAGAGCTAGTGCCTACGCCAATTCTTGGGATTAGTTTCCAAGCAGACCCCAGGCTCCCATAAGCCGTGGCGAAATGCCGGAACAACGGGAGGAAGATGAGTTTCTGTTTCTTCAATGCACTTGTCTTTTTTCTCAGGACCCACAACGGCAAAGAAATCGTCCCAGACGGCACCCACATTAAAATCGTGGCGCAGCCTGATGGTACCCACGCCCTGTTGATCGACAAGGCTACCGCAGAAGATGGCGGCGACTATGGAGTCATTGCTGTTAACGATCAGGGCGAATCTGCCAGCAACGCGAAACTAAGTGTTGCCAGTAAGTTTCCAGGATATACCTTTGGATAACGGTATTAGCTAGTTAAGCGTGAGATCTTTAGTAGAGATCATGGTTGCTTGCAGCACGAATTTGCTCAGCCGTCCTACAGCTTTGACCTAATAAACCTAGGACACGGAACAACTTCAAGGTTTCCTTTTAACGGTAAACTTTTAACTGAAATTTTGCCCCTGATCAGTTTAGAGGAGTTGGCCAATTTTGCACCGCCCGCCGTTGTATTAGTGAGTTTAGGAAAAAAGGTGTAAGGATATTCAATTTGATGTGATTACGTGGAAAATTATTGAAATAATGCGATAATATCCTCTGATAGATTTACAAAGGGTATATCTTCAAGATCTCAAATGCCTGTTATAGCGTAGTTCTTATTTTATAGATTCTGTATTTTTTTTTGTCCAGGCCGTCAAGACGACTCGTCCCCACAAGAGCGCCCGCAGTTCATCCACGGTCTGCGCGACGTGACCGCCGAGGAGGGCCAGCCCTTCAGCATCAGTGCGCCGTTCGTTGGCAACCCCATCCCTGAAGTTACTTGGATGAAGGACGGAGTGCCTTTGAAGCCTAGTGAAAAGATACAGCTAACTTGCGATGGGAAACGTGTACGTACTTTGTGAATAGTCCTAAGGAATAAGCCTTCCTTAGGACTATGCCCTTCAGCATCAGCGCACCTTTCGTTGGCATCCCTATTCTTGAAGTTACTTGGACGAAGGATGGAGTAACTTTGAAGCCGATTGAAAAGATTCAGCTCGAGCTCAGGGAAACGAGCAAGTGCTTAAGCCTAAGTTTCACCCTTAAATAGACAACATAAACGACAAACTTTGACCTTCTTCCTGCATTTTTTTCATATCCAAAATCATTCCCGCTACTAACTGAGCGCCAAGGAACCCACTTTTTTGCGAACAATAACCTAAGGGCTACTTATAGTCCATGGCCGTCTTGTGAAACATGTTCTCTCATCTCACAAGAAATAAGAATGAAAGTTTTTGACTATAACTAATTTACGTTTCATCTCATTTCTTATTCAGGTTGGCCTGGAGATCACACCTATGGACATCCCCGACGCCGGCGTATATTCCGTGAAACTCGTGAACCCTCTGGGCGAAGACACCACGCAGGGCAAAATCGATGTCCGCAAGGTCTACCAACCGCCTAGGTTCTCGCAGAAGTTTACCGACCTGCAACAGGTGAGGGTCATAGCACTTTCTTAGTTTGGATTGGTAATCTGGTAGCGTTTGAGTGGCATTTGAGTTAAAAAATAGGCAACTATAGGCGATTCCAAAGGAGATGGTCAATGTAGATTCATATTAAACATTTTCAAGTGATTGTCTATACCGATTTCTTGACGTCAAATATGCAGCCACCGAAAAGCTACAGGATTACCAATGTGTTGTATTGAATTATAATTGAATTGACCAAACAAAGCTTTGTACATATTTGCATCACCCTTTTGGGCTTAATAACAATTGTACTGTGAAAACAAATTTGTCAGTGTGTGTAAAATTTTTCTAACGGCAAGTATTTATACACATACCTATCTAAGATTGATGAATCAAATACTTCAAGATTCTAGAAGATTTTAAGAGAATAAAATATAAAAATCAGTTATATACCAAATTTAAACAAATAAAAAAATATGATCTATGTTTTCCAGCCAATTAACTTATTGCAGAAGTTCGCCGATATAGAACAGGTCAGGTGGTTTATACTGGTTCACTTACGTCTCCAACCCGCACCAAGCCAGCGTGGGGACTACATTCTCTTATATAGTTAATGAGAGAACTTGTTATTAGTCTCACTTATGTGTCGTCGATTGTGGTGTTAGATCTTTCTTTTTTTTATTCTTACGCACGACAAACTTTTTATTCTAGTTGGAACTCTCACTTTTCATAGAAGGAAAAAAGAGTGATCACTTTTTTATCACTGATTATGACTAGTCGCTAGGCTAGGCTATTTATGTTTATAGTTTGATGTTTAGTATATGTACTGTTTCTTTGATCTTTCATCTATATAATACTTTAAAAAATACATCTCATCCGATACTAAACTAAATAACATTAAGTATACCTATTCTATTTCTAACTTGATGATGCATTGCTATCACTTTATTATTTACTACTAAGACTAAGTATGTACTTTAGATATCAGTCTCAATTGTTTAATTATGAATTCTGTCGAAATATTAAAAAATATTCAATCGGCAATCAACAGAACTTTGTTGTATAAAAACGCATGATTTTTAGAGTTCCGTACCCAAAGGGTCAAACGGAACCCTATTACTGAGACTCCGCTGTCCGTCCGTCTGTCACCAGGCTGTATCTTATGAACCGTGATAGTTAGCCAGTTGAAATTTCAACAGATTATGTATTTCTGTTGCCGCTATAACAACAAATAGGTACTAAAAACAGAATAAAATAAATATTTAAGGGCTCCCATACAAAAAAGGGGTTTTTAGATAATGGTACAGAACCCTTCGTGCGCGAGTCCGACTCGCACTTGGCCGGTTTTTTTTATTATATGGGTTGTGGTAAACATTATCAAGCATGGATTAAGCGAAATTCACACAATATCCTTCCACAGCTCCCAACCTTCGACGCGAAATTCCCCGCGCGCGTGACCGGCGTTCCAGCCCCCGACATCACCTGGTACAAGAACGGATCTCCCATCTACGAATCCGAGAAATACCACATGAAGCGTGATGGTGATGCTTGCTGCCTCTATGTGAGGAATCTGGAGCTGGGTGATTCCGGGACGTTCAAATGTGTTGCGAAGAACAGGGAGGGAGAGGCTTCATGTGAAGCTGCTCTTGAAGTTGTGGACAAGATGTGAGTACTTTACTAAAACCTTGACTGCTACATTTGGTACAAGTACGACCAGTACCAAGAAGTCGTCTGAAAAAGTACCATGTATTGTGTTTTACTTGTACAATAATAGATACATTTGGAAGCTTGTTGATTAGAGCTATAATCTCGTTAGTCAGCTGCCATGCAGTAGAAGGTGCACCTGGACCCCAGCAGGTTTGAATTTAATTTTCAATAATTATTTACTTACAGTGGCAAAAGGCAAAAGATTGAACCACCAGCGTTCTTAAAGAAGATCGGCGACTGCGAAGTATACCGCGGCATGGGCGCCAAGTTCACCGCCTGTGCCACGGGCACTCCAGATCCTGACGTCGAATGGTGAGCTTAACTATTTTTCATAACTAACCATCAATGTAATATCCCGTTATTTACAAATTAACCCGAAAAAAATCTGATTCCAAAATTAACTGAAGATATGCTTCCAGGTTCCGTAATGATGAAAAGCTGTTCCCTTGCGAGCGTATCCGTATGGACAAGGAAAGCACAGGCCTTCTACGGTTGACCATCAGCGGTATCGACCCGAGCGACGTGGGCACTTACAAGTGTCGTATTTTCAACCCTCATGGAGAGGCCTCTTGTACCGCCCAGCTCTCTTATGACAGTAAGTTTGGGCTTGGGCTTAGCAGTGTCATCCATCACATGTTACTTCTCATAAGGATACTACATAGCTGACTATCAATTTTGATCCCAATCATCACCCTTCACAGTTTGCATAAGAAGTATTACTCGTGAGACGTCACTTAACTCAAGCGAAGGGGGCACCCCAACTCTATGTGTCGCATCTTCAATCTTTTTGATGAGAAGTCGGACACCATTTACTTATAAGTGAAAAGTTCTTACAAAAGATCTGATTAATGAGTAGCAATATTACAAAGAATTAGCCAGTAAAGTATATCCTATGACTTTCTGCCACTAATAATTTGAAACCAAAAGTATTTTACTTCCAACAGCCTTGGAGCCTCGTCAGAGCAAGAAGCCTATCTCCGACCAGTACTCGGACTTCGACAAGATGAAAAAGACTGGTGTACCCATGCCACTGGCTGATAAACCGATTATTTCTCGTATGACTGACCGAAGATTGACGTTGTCATGGAAGCCATCTATCCCGCACGGACCGCGTTTCCCTGTCACTTATCAGGTAAAAATAAATTCTAGTAGCAATGTATGATCCTAGTAGTAGGGGTATGAAACCTGCGACCACCTTAAGTAGACTGATGTTTTGACATGCCAATCATCTCTCGTATGACTGGTCAAACACTGTATCTGTCTTTGAAACCATATATTCCACACGGATTGCGCTTACCTGTTGCCTACCAACTCCATCAAGTAAGATATCTACATCACTACATCCTTAGTAGTGGTAAGAAGACACTAATTTATTTAAGTTGACATTTCGATAATTTTTCGTATGACTGACCAATTGATCATATGAAAACATTGTCGTTGAAGCCATTTCACCACAACACGACGGATTGCGGTTTCCTGTCACCTACCTGAGAAAACACAAAAATCATCCTAGCAGTAGCTCAGGAACCTAAGTTCCTTAAGTAGACTGGATGGTTTACAAGCACATTAGCTGAGATCAACGAAGATCGTAGGACTGGCTCGTTTCTTGCCCGACGCATTGTGATAGTGATCTAAAGGGAAAACGCATCCAGCCTTATGGGAACTCTTTCATAATGTGAAACTATGTCATTTGTAATGTTTTTCTACTTATGTATATCTAAAAATACAAGTCACAGAGAATAAACCAGATGAGTGTGTCCTCAGGTGGAAATGTGCGAGCAGCCCGACGGCGACTGGTTCACCGCTCGCACCGGCCTCCGCTCCTGCGTCTGCGACATCAGCAACCTCGAGCCCTTCCGCGACTACAAGTTCAGGATCCGGGTCGAAAACAAATATGGCATCTCCGATCCTTCACCCTACGCTATCACCTATCGCGCTAAACTGGAACCTGACCCACCTAAGTTCATTCCTTATCTTGAACCTGGCATTGATTTTAGACCAGAGACTTCTCCATACTTCCCTAAGGACTTTGATATTGAAAGACCTCCGCATGACGGTTATGCTCAAGCACCACGATTCCTTAGACAGGAACATGATTCCCAGTATGGTGTGAAGGGACATAATGTTAATCTGTTCTGGTTCGTGTATGGGTATCCGAAGCCGACGATGACGTATTACTTCAATGATGAACCGATTGAGATTGGAGGACGGTTCGATTGGAGCTACACGAGGAATGGGCAGGCTACGCTGTTTATCAACAAGTAAGTTTCGAATTATATTTCTATTTGAATCTAAATGGTCACATTTGAAATTTCAAAGGAATTTTCATAAGAAAATACAGTGTGGAGTTAAGCTGCTGGTGGGTAGTAACTCATAAGCATAGCAGACCCTTTATAATTTCATTTTAAGCGTATAGATCATTATAAGTATAGAGATCTATACTAGTAGAAGCAGTAGGAAGTAGTATAGTAGTCTCTAAATTCAGAAGGAGATTCCATAAAAATCCACCCTTCACTTTTATGATTTAGGCCATCCGGAGCTAATTTTGTTGAGATTTGTACTAGAAAAAGGTGCTTATTTTATTCAACATGACCTAGCTACTGCCGATTTATAACTTTCAACTTCTCTCAGGATGCTTGAACGCGACGAGGGCTATTACGAAGCCGTGGCCACCAACGAGCATGGCCAAACCCGCCAGCGAGTCCGTCTCCAACTGGCCGAGTACCCCACCTTCATCAAACGTCCCGAAGAAACTGTTGCGCTGCAACGCCGCAGTGCCAGGATCGAGGCTAGGGTCACTGGAGTGCCTTACCCTGAGATCAAGTGGTATAAGGACTGGCAGCCGCTCGCAGAAAGTTCTAGGATCAAGGTATGTTATCAAATTTCCACTCTGCTGAGATAAACACACCGGATCCCCAAAAACTGTTGAACTAAGTCACCATACGACCAGTTATTGAAGATATCCTTGAGTGAATACAGTATCCTGTGATCAAGCTATACAGTTAGCTGCAGAGATAACTGACATTTGTTTTCCAGGGTCAACTATCTCTACCGCTGCCTGTACATCTGAAGTTCTACATTTTTTATAAATAAATGTATAGGATATTATTACTCAAATTGACTAAGCCCCACAGTAAGCTCAAGAAGGCTTGTTTTGTGTCTTTAAAATACGAGTAGTACAACTGGAAGGAACTTTGATAGGTCAAAATTGGATTTCCTGACATAATATGTACTGTTGGTTAGGCTGAAAAGAAAACTCACAAGATAACCATTCCAATAAATAATTGTGCCTAATTTTTGAAAGAAAGAAGGAACCACTTAATTACATAAAAGACTGTGAAGAAGTGACTGACGTTAACCCTTTTTAACGCTTTATATCATAAACACACATCACTCAAACACCAAGCTCCCGGGCGCCAGGGAAAGGGGAGGGCGCGGGAGCTCGAAAGTGTGAAGAATACTTTGACAGCGTCCGCCATAACACCTATAGGTGTCCTTGGCGCTGTGGGCACAACTAGTAACGACGCCTTTAGTTGTTCTTGACGTTCAAAAAGTTAAAAAAGACCCCCACTCAGCGTAATGACACGGTGAGCCGCAGCATTTTTAACCATACCTTTCTTCCATCAGATGAAATTCATCGAGCCCGACACCACGATCCTGGTGATCAACGACGTGATCCTGAAAGACGAGGGTCTGTACTCCATATCCGCGCGCAACGTGGCTGGTTCCGTCAGTTCATCCGCCATGCTACACGTTGAAGAGGAGGAGCATGAATATTCTAACAGGTAACTGTCCTAGCCTTCGGATTCTGAGGATCAACGCGATCATCAAAGGTAAAAGCTGTCATGAACAGCACTTACTACTTTGGGATGTCAACAATGCTTAGAAATAAAGGAAAAGTGGAAAAACTCATTTTCTCGAGCGTTACTCGAACTCTCGGCTCCGGCAATACCAGCTCGCCGCTCCACCTCAGCTACTGAGACTTACCCGTTGACAGCTAAGACTTCCACCATATCCTTCATATTCATATGCGCTTTAGGGAGGCGCTTAGCGACATTTTGGACCCGGGTATGTCCTTAAACTACGTCCAAAAGAGAGGTATGGGCAATGTGAATGTCATCTCGCCTTGTGTGGTAGGGCACAGCACAGCAGATGTCATTCCAGATCTAGAGCAGAGCCCAACTGGGGAAGTACCTCCACCTTACAGAAAACCGCAGCCAAATAACACTTGACCCTACTCATAGTGTTGTGTTCCTGCCGGTGAGTAAGGTTGCCAGAGCTCAACGAGGGGGGTGGGGTTAGGGTCGGCAACGCGCATGTAACTCCACTGGAGTTGCAGGCGTACATAGGCTACGGAGACTGCTTACCATCAGGCAGGCCGTATGCCTGTTTGCCACCGACGTAGTATAAAAAAAAAAAAAAAATCTACCCGTGAAAGTGTTACACTCTTTAATCCATTCTTAGGTTGTAATCGCATTTTAAAATATTCTGATGTTCGTGTCGTCCAGGATCCGCGAGCACCCGCCCCGCATCAAGCCGTCGACCAAACCGTTCGGAGACTTCTACGACCTCGGAGACGAACTGGGTCGCGGCGTACAAGGCGTCGTATACCATGCCGCTGAGAGACTCACGGGTAAATATTTGTCTTACTCATATATTAGAGTTAGACCGAGCTAAATCTGCGTGGGATTTGTAATGTAAAAATGTAAAATTTATATGAAAATATGTCGTTTATAAAGACCCCCCCCCCATACTTTGTTCTGTTCTGGCTTAGACGGTTTACCGACCTTACCTAAATAACTGATATGAGTTATGATTTAAATCATCAGACTAGTCAAGCCAAAATTACGTGCATTTGTACCAACTCTGTTTATGCTCTGCGTTGCTTCCGGTTAGCCATTCTCACAATCGAATGCAATAATTTAGTGGACCATCTAAGAAAACATAAACTGCTTTGATCTAACCAAGGATATATAACTCCGTATAAGATAAATAAAGTCAAAGAAAAAAATGTGCCTCGAAAAATTAAGAAAAGTGTATACTCGAATAAATGGCGAATTTTAGGACCCGGGTACGTCCTTAAACTACGTCCAAAAGAGAGGTATTGGCATTGTGAATGTCATCTCGCTTTGTGTGGCTCAACGAGGGGGAGGGGGGTTTAGGGTCGGCAACTCGCATGTAACTCCCCTGTAGTTGCAGGCGTACATAGGCTACGGAAACTCCTTACCATCAGGCGGGCCGTATGCTTGTTTGCCACCGACGTAGTATAAATTAAAAAAAAATGGCGATATGCCTTTGGCCTATACTCGAGTAGATGGCGATTGGCGACACCGTTTGATATTTAACTCATATCAGTGAAAGAACATGGGTCAAATAGCCATATGCCATTCTAAGAGTTTTAGTCCGGTGTCGAAAGATGGCAGTTTTAGTTGCTACAAAATCTACTTTGACAATACGCCTCTACTCGTATACTACCGCCAATAGAAAACTATACCGCGGGCTCTTTGGATCTAACCTACTTAGCATGCAGTTTTTATATAAAAATTATTATCAAATCATATTTCCACAGGTCGCAACTACGCCGCCAAGATCATGCACGGCCACTCCGCCCTGAAGCCGTTCATGAAGAACGAGCTCGAGATTATGAACCAACTCAACGATATCCACCTCATCCGTCTTCACGATGCTTATGAACACGACCACACACTGGCGCTGGTTACCGAGTTGGCCGGAGGCGGCGAACTCGTCAGAGACAGGTTAGTCCGTGAGGAGAGTGAGGTTGTGAACTAGTTCGATGATGTTCACCTCTTTCGTCTGTATCACCTGTTTCGTCGACCTTACCTTGCTTGATTGACTCTCGACAAAATTCAAAAAATTATTCTGCAAGTAGGCCTCAAGGGCTCTTGTATAAGGTCCCCACGGTCTGAGAAAGATAATAATACACAAAGGTGTAAAGGCTCTCCAAGTTTCAAAGAATTAAAAAATAAAAAAGCGGCCAAGTGCGAGTCGGACTCGCCCATGAAGGGTTCCGTACCATTAATGACGTATTAAAAAAAACTACTTACTAGATCTCGTTCAAACCAATTTTCGGTGGAAGTTTGCACGGTAATGCATATATGATATATTTTTTTTAGATTTCTCATTCTGTTATTTTAGAAGTTACAGGGGGGGGGGGGACGACACTCATTTTACCACTTTGGAAGTGTCTCTCGCGCAAACTATACTATATTAGGAAGCTAAATATCATTTTTGAAGACCTATCCATAGGTACCCCACACGTATGGGTTTGAAGAAAAAAGTTTTTTTGAGTTTCAGTTCTAAGTATAAGGAACCCCCAAAATTAATTGTTTTTTTTCTATTTTTGTGTAAAAATCTTAATGCGGTTCATAGAATTCATCTACTTACCAAGTTTGAACAGTATAGCTCTTATAGTTTCGGAAAAAAGTGGCTATGACATAATCGGACAGACAGACGGACATGACGAATCTATAAGGGTTTCGTTTTTTGCCATTTGGCTACGGAACCCTAAAAAGTATATGAAATACACGTTTCACGTTAAGAGACAGGTGTGTAAGACGATGGTAAGAGAAGGAATGAACAAAGTCATTAAGAGTGAAGTCATGAATCATCTCTTTGAACACCTTATCCGTCTTCACGGCGCTTATGACTTTGACCTTGTCCACACCTTCCTTCTTTTCCTTGGCTTCTGAAACGGAGATTTTTTTTTTCTTTAGGTTCAGAAACGGGTTTAAAAAAAAATGTAGCGCTATTTTGAATCACAATATTATGCTATAAATTGAATTAGCAATCTTGAGGCCGTTCTCTAGGGACTATAGCGATTCGAATCCTGAGTTTTTAACTTTCGCTCGATGGAACAAAATTACAAAAGTAGATCTAAAAAGCAGTCTAAAAAAATATTATAAGCTAAATATGAAAATTATTTCTAAGAATGAGCAATACAATACAATACAATACAAATACACTTTATTGCATACCTCAATACAGAAACAGTACAAATAATAAGTACAACACATAAAGAAGAGGTAAACAACAGGCGGTCTTATCGCTAAAAAGCGATCTCTTCCAGACAACCTTTAGGTAGCGGAATAAAAAAAAAAATATATATATATATATGTTATGTCAGTAGGTGTTCCAGATGCAATAAAAGAAGTCTAGCACAGAATAAACACAAAACTAAACAATATATCATATACAAATATAAATAAAAAAAGATATATACCTATGTTTTGCACCGCCTACAACTTATCTGCTTTGCCTACAGGTTGACTGGTAGAGAATGCCTTACGGCATTAAGTTCGCCTATTGTACAGTGTGTTTTCTTATGTGCAATATAGATTAAATAAATAAATAAATAAATATATAAATACATTATACATACATATATTAAAATACATATTATATATATATATTATATTATATTTTTATAATATGTATTATGTATACGCGGATCGGTCCGCGCGATCTCGCCAACTATTACATAAACCCTAGAGGTTTTCAATAGTGGCTTTTTGTGTTAAATCTTGTTTTCAAAATTAATAGTTAATAATAATAATAATAAAAATGTATTATAATAAATGCCAGCTATAAGTATGGAAAAGGAAGCAGATAAAAGTATTACGGAGCAGGCAATATTATGCTCATTAAAATTAAAGAAAAAAAAACACATGATATTCGCGCTCCCGAAAGTAAGAGTAGAACACGGTCTTATTAAAACGTCAATTGTTTTTGGAAGTCATGTTTGACTGCCGCGTGCCAAGATTTCGACTCGGCCGCCTTTTCTGTCCACGGGACGGATTGGAAAAGCGCACAGACTGCAGTGTAAATTAAAGACACCTTATCAGCAATATCACAAACAAATGAATGTGTTTTGCAGACTGCTTCGCAGCACTGGTTACACGGAGAGCGACATCGCCGGCTACATCAGGCAGCTGCTCAGAGGACTCAAGTATATGCACGATAACAGCATCGCTCACTTGGGTCTTACGGTAAGTACAGATTCATTTTATCATACCTTACTAAGCCATCTTAACCGAGGAAGTCGATTTGACTATGCATAAGAGAAACCCCGAAGTATATATGGGTCATTCACGGTTTCAAGGTCTTATTTATAATCCTCTTTACGAGATCTGTAGGCCTATGATGGTCGGCTCTTTATCATTTGTCAACATGCCTGTCACGTTCTAACAAGTATGTAAGCGTGAAAGTGATGGGCATAGTGACAAGCGATAAAAATGGAACCATGCTGCCACTGCAGGAAGAAATTAAACCCAAGTTTTGATAATAGTGACGTCTAGACTCCGTTGAATGACGAGGTGGTAAATAAAATACAGATTGTGATCGTGTGTACGGAAGGTGGAGATAAGGAACGAAATCTCCATGTACCAAAAAGTGTCATCAAAAAACTTTAAATAGGTGGCGCTACAATACCTAGAGTCGTACTTGAACAAAAAAAAAACAAATCATAGACAGCGCAATTCACTCCGTCAATAACGCCTAGGTTCTTAGCTACTCTAGCGCTACTCTGGAGAGATTTGGAACTATTATTTATAGCTGACAGCTGGACACTTTTGCAACAGTTCTACCATAAGAGATGCCACTCCTCTTAATTCCATACTCGTACAGAATAATCGTGTGCTTTGCGACCCATCCGCTCGCCATGGCGGTTGACAACGGAGTATCGACTTGCAGGTAGTTTGCATTACACTTTTATTGTGTAATGCAAACTACCTGCAAGTCGTGAAAGTAAAAAGTAATGAAATAAACGTATTTGTATTTCTTTTGTGTTTGTACTATACCAAAACTAATTAGGAGGTGTTGAATTTCAAAGCACCTCTAATATCAACTTTCGGAAATAGTATGTACACTATTTTTGCTGTCTCAAACTTTGAATAACTTACTCGAATATATAAACTAGTTAGTGTAATCCACGATGTCGCGCAGTTTCGTCAAATCTAAATCTAACATGAGTCAAGGGCTGCGTCGTCATGAACGACACCTTCTATAAATAACTAAATACATAGCTAAAAGTACCTAGGTACCGTACCGTACGACTTAATTTTTATTGTAGATTTTACTATACGTTTTTGTGTGATTTGCTTCTAGATTGGAGAGCTCCTTTTGTCTCACGTTGGTTCCGACCAGCTGAAGATCTGCGACTTTGGCCTCTCGCGTAAAATCATGTTCAACAAGCTGGCTTCGCTGGATTATGGCTTCCCTGAATACGTTGCACCTGAGGTACAATTTTTTTTAATATTTTAAAACAATGAATACATATACTCTGTATCTTTAGGTATTTAAATAAAAGTAAACAAACAATTTGTAAATTTTCGGGTAGTTATAACATTTATTGGTTAACCAACCAAATACAAAACCGCCTAGTTCTCTCACAGAACGACCTGACTGTATTATTTGATCATGTAATGTTTTCATCTGCCCTCAACTGGCTTATAGAGCCATTTGAGGGTAGATTTTGTTTACTATTATTTAAAACCTAAATATACAGAGTATAGGTACTACTTTTCAAAGCGACATATGAACTACTCGTACGGAATGCGGAATTGTAAAAAGTTCGATGGGTAAGGCAAAGATTGAAAATTTCTAAATCCTCCTCCTTCGTCTTCTTCTCCTGTATTTTTTTGTAAATTCCTGAATTTTCTGTATATTTGTGTTATTTTTCTGCTGTAAAATTTCCAGAAGTTTTCGAGAATTTTCCTAACTTTTTGGTATTTCCACGTGCTTGTTTTCACGCATTTGTAGGAAGATAGCATGCACTCGCATACCCTCAATAGACGGCCTGTCAAGTTGGTTAAAATTGCCAAACGCTGATTAAATAGGCACGTTAGGTGTGTGTGTGTGTGTATCATGTGTCACTGATTTTTAATCGACTTCCAAAAAGGAGGAGGTTCTCAGTTCGACTGATTTTTTTTTATGTATGTTACTCGATATCTCCGAGAATCGTGAACCGATTTTCAATTTTTTTTTTTATCGAACTGGTATAACCCCGTGATAGTCCCGTTGGCACCAAGTCGGGGTCTGATGATGGGATCTTGGAGAAATCGAGGGAACTCTTCAAATGTTACAGGTACATGTATGGCGCTTTTGGTAATTTCTGAAGTCGGTTATATTTTTTGTTAAAAAGTTTTATATTATTGCACACCATGTGAAATACCTATCAAAGTATTAAAGAAGCAGATTTTATTATCAACACTAATAGAAGTTTCGATCAGTTTTTAGCCTGATACGATAACTGTGTACACTCCAGGTCGCCAGCGGTGAAGGCGTCTCATACAACGCCGACATGTGGAGCGTCGGCATCATCACCTACATCCTGCTGAGCGGACACTCTCCCTTCCGAGGAATTAACGATCGGGAAACCCTCATCAGGATCCGGGATGGGAAGTGGGACTGGCATGATGAGGAGTGGTGGTCGAGACTTAGGTCAGTTAAACAAATCCAAAACGGAACTTTTTTCTGCAGATATTTTAATACGTGCTAATTTTTCATTACCAAAACTGACAAGTGCTGATGGGATTCATGGCTAAACTCCGTAAGCTGTCTCTAACTCTTGTAGTTCTCGAAATACCTACATCATGTTTGGCGGTGGACAATAGTTATTTGTACAACAAGAGAGCAAAGTTTGATATTTCCCCGAGTGCTTATTTTGAGTCCCGTAAAAGCTTATTTAGAATCTTGAGCGCAGTAAGGGACTCAAAAGCGCACGAGATGTAATTGATGTAAATAACTTTGATCTCGTGTAGTACACAAAATTTTTCACGACAGCAGTGTGAACATATTTGAAAGGTCCGTCATGTTTTCTTAAGGTATTCTAACAATTAAGTTTAATTACCACAATAAAACAAAACGAAAGAAATTTAAATAAAACAATACGGAAATAATGAAGTAACGAACATCAATTGACAGTTCAATACACAACTTTTTTTTGTAAAAAAAAAAACTTTGTAAGATACGGTCCGAATTGCGGATACAACTATTTGTCAACTATAGTAAAGATCGATAAAGTAGAATTATTTACTTTGTGTAACAATTGCGTATTTTTTAAGTTCATAAAATATGGCGTTTTAATATAATTTTAAACTTTTATTTCATTAATTAATTATTACGATT
Source organism: Cydia pomonella (assembly GCF_033807575.1). Classification (NCBI taxonomy): domain Eukaryota; kingdom Metazoa; phylum Arthropoda; class Insecta; order Lepidoptera; family Tortricidae; genus Cydia; species Cydia pomonella. The sequence goes on from NC_084708.1 coordinate 1,728,575, forward strand.
GAGGACTCGTAGAGTGTTTTATAACGATGCGATCTAGCTTATTTCGGGGGGTCTAATATAAACCGCCAATATACCGCTAAAATACGTATGCACTTATTTTTGTCTCTTTCTTTTTGCTAATGACGTGAAAGGGACAAAGACCATAGAATCCAAATATTTCGAACTTGTATTAGGCCCCGCACGTTGAAATGACATTCGAATATAAAGGTCACTTGAATGTTATTTTGTCTCACTCAGTGAGCAAAAGCGCATTTTGCTCACTGTTCTTACGCAGCATATTACCCTTGTTCCAGCTGCTGACGTGAAAATTTAATTTTCGTTTAGGATTTATTTATTTGTAATGATACAAAACAGTCTACAGAAAAGAGGTTACAGGTAGTTAAAAAAAGTTTATTACCCTTTAAAAAAAGGGTGCGCGTCGCGCATGTATCTGCAGGCGTCTATAGGCTATGGTGACTGCTTACCATCAGGCAGTCCGTATGCTTGTTTGCCACCAACGTGGTATAAAAAAAAAACATTATGGTTTTTTTTTTACTTTTTAGCACACTAGTCTAAACCATTAATGTCTTTGAAAAGCGTTATTTTTTTCTACAGCCTGGAATGCCGAGACTTCATCTCAAAGCTGCTGGTATACCGCTGGGAGGACAGGATGGACGTAAACGCGGCCCTGAACCACCCCTGGCTGACCGGAGCCGACAGGATCCGATCGGACGAGTACATCATCAGCACGGATCGGCTGAGGAACTACTACAACTTATACAGGTGAGGTCTCACCAAGGACTCATGGATATGAACGCCCTCAGCCATCCTTGGATAATGGCTGCCTAAAGCATCTGGAACGAATACATCTTCAACACAAAACGGTTGAGGAACGCTCAACGAGGGTGCGGAGTGTTAGAGTCGGCAATGCGCATGTAACTCCTCTGGAGTTGTAAGCGTACAATATAGGCTACGGAGACTGCATACCATCAGGCGGGCCGTATGCTTGTTTGCCACCGATGTAGTATAAAAAAACTACAGCAGCTTGTATATGTGAGATACTGAGATTTACAGGTTAGAGGTAGAGCGGTCAATTACATAAATGGTTACAGATACCGTGAAAATGGAGCATGGGAGCGTGAAAATGGTGGCAGAATTTCACCACAAATTATAGCTACCGTGCTAATTTGGTACCTAAATGGTACAGATTGATTCACGAAAGCTGGCACGAATGGAATGAACGAAACTTTCATTGTATGACACCTATATCGGTATATGTGTATCACATTAACTAAGAAAATGGTGGCTCTGACTGTATAGCGATACTGGTGTCACTCAAAGTTTTCGGTCGTTCACAGACCGTCTATGAAGTAGAATTTGCCATACCCATACCCCATCTCCAACGGGTTTAGGTGCAAAGGCCAATTATACGATTATTACAAACCGAATATGGGATTAAATAACCTCCTTAAAATACAAATTAAACTTCACTTTTTTTCTACAGAGACTGGACCAGCAACGCTCAATGCCGCAACTGGTTCAGACGTAAGCCTCTAAGTGGTGCCTTCGAACATCCGTCCAAGATGGTCTACCCGCCCGGAGAGATCTACACACCTGAAGGTACTCTAACGGCAACTCACTCAACCAAAAACTGAGCTCGGCATCAAATGTGCTAAGTTTAACAACTTTTTGAGCAATCCAAACTAACCTCTAGAGCATTCCGTAAAAAAGTTTACTTTGTTGGGGACGTGACACGTATGGGAGCTACCTAACCTGCAGAAATCTATATTATATACCGTTGGATTTAAAGTTGTTATTAACAGTTATCATGCCAAATATCGGCTGCTTAGCTTTATCAGAAGTATTTTGAAATAACGTCATGTTCCCGATAACTTTCTGTCTCCCAAAGAAATCTACAACTGTAAACTGTCTATTGCTAAAGTAAGGACGCTAAGCACGGAGAATTCCCGCCTGTTTCTATCTCTGTGGTATATTGCTCCGCTCATCATACCGGCGATCAGTGACTGGGCGAGCGAAACAGCAAAATAATATGGTATGCGCGTGCCATAGAGACAGGAACAGGCGGATTAATGCACTAAATTCTTCTTGCTTAGCGTTTTTAGTCCTAATCTCGCTGCAATAAGGTATACCAATGTACACTCCGGAACGTTATATTCGATTTTGTCTTGATGTCATCAATGTTTTCAGGCACGCCGGAGCGCTCGTCGCGCGACCGCGGCGGCAGCCCGTGGGACCTCAAGTTCAAGCAGTGGGAACATCCCGACTGGGAGGTCACCGCCACTTCCGAGAGCCAGTGAGTGTTATCCTATTTTTTTTTATTCTTAGTCGCTCCTTACCGCCAGAATTAAAAAAAATAACAAATAGGTATTACAAATTCATAAATTCAACTATTTTCATAGAATAAATAATAGTACTACCATACAGAAATGACACTTGCTAGAAAATCGAAGTTTGACAGCGATTCAGGGACGAATCATGCTATCGCTTTCAAGGCACTATCCCTTTCGGCTATTTAGGGTTGTCAAAATTAAAGTCATTATCTTATCTGTGGTCGTGCACGCAAAGGGACTTCAAGTTGTAGCAATGCTGAGCCGAACGGAGCCGAAAATGACCGACAGGAAGGAGTGTCGCCCCACTGCTAATTAATTAACGTAATTTCACTTTTTTTTTGTTTTAAATTGCGTTAACCGTGAGCTTTTGCTATTCCACGGATGTTGCAACATAAGAGTTTTTTTGGAATACGCGTCAATATTAGTTGTACGCACTTAAGTGAGTAAGTGACCATCAGTATACGCCTAAGTGAACTTTTATCCTGTGCAACAGTTACCAGAATGGGCCAGACACATACCTGCTGCAGCTGCGTGACGTCAGCTTCCCGGTTCGTCTACGCGAGTACATGAAGGTCGCCTGCAACCGCTCCGTTGCGTACAATCTCAGCGTCAACGACTCTTACGATCCTAGGGTAAGAAACCGAACCCCATATTCAAAAAAGCTGCTTTTGTTTTTTCAGGCATTAGGAAATCAGAATAATTTTTGAATTTATAAAGTGATACAGTAAACAATCAAATGACTTTTTTCTGCAGGATGGGACAGAAAATGTGTTAGTATGTTATACTAAAAGAGCTATAAATGTTCTCATCAGTACTTAAATTTCCGCAGACACCCATTATCCGCGAGCGCCGTCGCTTCACCGACATCATGGACGAGGAGATCGACGACGAGCGCCGCGAGCGCATCAACAACTACGGCACCGAGTCCTACACCATCCGACGACTCCGACACGAGCTCGGCACGAGACTCGACAGCTATGCGGAGGCCCAGGCCTTCATGGAGTCCAAGAAGGACGGACAACTGCCGTTCTTTAGGGAGAAACCGCAAATATTACCCATCAGGTATGGATGCATTTAAGACAACACTAATTACAGACGTTCACTATCCGGCAACCAAGAATAATAACGGCACCAAGTCTTACACTGGCTCCGATACGAGTTCAGGCTATGCTGAGGCTCAAGCCTTCATGGAGTCCAAGAAGAACGGACAACTCCCGTAAACGTAAGAAACCGCAAATCATACCCTTTAGGTATGGCTGCATCAAATACTACACTGATTTGAGTCGTTCACTGTTGTGGTTTTTATTTAAAACTACAATTACTGCACGGACTATCAAAAACTACGGTGAGTACGACTGTTCACTATCCTTTACAACAACAACTTGTCATATTCAAGGACAATTAATAGACTTTCTTCAGAAATGAGTCACTAATCAGAATGTAATATTTCCATTACAATTACAAATATTACAAGAGATTACAATTGTTCATTTTCCACTTCTAGGGAGGGTGAACCTGCACAGTTCTCGTGCTTCGCCGTCGGTGACCCGAAGCCAAGCGTCCAATGGTTCAAAAACGACATGGTCATCGCCGAAGGCAACCGCATCAAGATCGAGCAGGACGAGGAGGGACGCTCCACCATCAAGTTCGAGCCCGCCATGCACCACGATATCGGCTTCTATAAGGTTGTCGCTAGAAATAAAGTTGGACAGACAGTCGCAAGGACCAGAATCGTTGAAGCGACAACGCCCGATGCTCCCGACAGTCCTACAGCAGCTGATGTTTCAGACACCGAGGTCCTACTCCGATGGAAGCAGCCTAAATACGACGGAAACTCTGCAGTAATTTGCTACAATTTACAGTATAAGGAGGGCGACAGTATTGAGTGGCATGACGTAGCTTCCAACATAGACCACGAATTCTACGTCGTCAGAGACCTAAAACCGAATACCAGCTACCAATTCCGTTTGGCATCTAAAAATAGAATCGGCTGGAGCGACAAGGGAATTCCGACCAACTTAGTCAAGACTATGGAAGCTGGCGCACCTAAAATCGAAATCACAAAAGCCATGAGGCATTTACAGCAAATCACAGAGTCCGGAGAAGAAGTTGTTTTGGATGAAGATAGGCCTAAGCTCAATTACGAAACTGAAGAGAATCCTATCGAATGGGAATCCTCAGACAACTTCACTGAACGCTACAGCTTCATATCTGAACTCTGGCGCGGAAAGTTCTCAATCGTAGTCAAAGGTGTCGACAAACGCAACGACAGCGTAGTAGTATCAAAAATCTTAGAATACAAACCAGAAACAGAGGTCCTAATTAAGAGGGAATTCGAATGCCTAAGACGATTAAGGCATGAAAGAATATCGAACCTTATAGCCGCTTACCAAGCGCCTGGCTCGCCTGTAGCGGCTTTCATTATGGAGAAACTCCAAGGCGCTGATATCCTCACCTACTTATCTAGCAGACACGATTATTCTGAACAGATGGTAGCGACAATAGTCACTCAGATTCTCGACGGTCTTCAGTACTTGCACTGGAGGGGCTACTGCCACTTGGACCTTCAGCCTGACAACGTAGTCATGGCGTCAGTCAGATCCATCCAGGTGAAATTGATCGATTTTGGCTCAGCACATAAAGTCACGAAGCTTGGTACGAGCGTGCCGCAGGTCGGAGATTTGGATTACAAAGGTAAGTTACTATAATTTTAATAGTGTTTTACGTTGGTTAGTCGTATACCTCGAAATCAAAAAAAATCCTTGCAGCTTTTCACCTATTCGCGTTTCGCCGCGATCTCAAAATTTCTGAACAGATTTTTTTTCTTGTAGTATGATTTCTGGTCGCCAATTACAACGGTGTACTAAATTCATAGTATATTTACTTTCCTGCCTTTTTTCATTATAGTCGCTTTTCACCTCGATAGATATTAGATTGTAATGCGTTATTACATATCGCGATATTTCCTTTAAGCACTATACCTCTATAGTTTTGTTTGGTAAATGTTATTTATTATTATTTATTACAAACGATCGGATGCTTATATTGCTTAGGTAGGTCTTATACTCCTTAGACTAATAATTAGACACTTCATTCAAAATCTGTAATTCGTTACCTAACTTATTTACGTTAGGGGCAAGAAATAAAGCCATGAGCTATATACGGTTATATGTTGACTTTTCAATTATGTACATAATGAAGACTTACGTGTAAAACTTTGTCGCTGTATTCCAGCCCCCGAGATCGTCACGGACGAGCCCGCGTTCCCGCAGACCGACATCTGGTCCCTCGGCGTCCTGGCGTACGTCCTGCTGTCCGGAGTGTCGCCGTTCCGAGGGGTCGACGACGCGGAGACTAAACAGAACATCGCCTTCGTGCGGTACCGGTTTGAGCATCTATACAAGGAGATCACACAGGTATTTATATTGATAATCAAGCAGTATTGTTTTGGAGTTAATCGCCTACTAGGTGGTGTACTTAACAGCGTCCAAACAGTTTTTAGTTTCGTACAGAAATTGCCTCTTAACGTTACCACATGATGGGACATTTTCAAGACTGTTTTTCATAAAAAGAACCATCACCAGTTTAACAATATTTGGTCTATCAATCTAGACATACAAGTACGGAGTGTGGAATTAACAGGAGTGAAATCTCTTATGGTAAAACTGTTGCTAGTGTCCAGCTGTCAGCTATAAATAATAGTTCCAAATCTCTCCAGAGTAGCGCTAGAGTAGCTAATAACCAAGGCGTTATTGTCGGACTGAAGTGCGCTGTCTATGATTTGATTTTTTTTTCAAGTATTCTAAGTATTTATTTATTTATTTATTTAAACTTTATTGCACACATAAAGAAAAATGTACAAATGGCGAACTTAATGCCAAAAGGCATTCTCTACCAGTCAACCAACCAACCAGTCAACCAGGTTGTAGCGCCAGCTTTTTTTTCTTTTTTTTTTGAGAGATTTGAATAGGTGGCCCTATTTAAGGTTTTTTGTTGACACTTTTTGGTATATGGAGATTTCATTCTTTCCCCCACCTTACATACAAACAAGTACTTCATTTAGTGATATAGGGAGGTTTCCCTTCATGTGCTCCGTTGGGTGTCAATGTCAAGTCATAATTTCAGAATCAAACCACGAGGCCGTAGTCCCTCCAATGCGCATAATCCCTAGTCTATGATGTTTTTAAGCATTGTGTTGTTATCAACAGGAGGCGACCAGGTTCCTAATGTTCCTGTTCAAGAAGGTCCCGCTAAAGAGACCAACGGCTGAGGAATGCCACGAGCACCGATGGTTGACACAGTCAGACTTCATGAACAAGAAGCGCGAGAGAGCAGTCTTCTTAGGCAACAGACTAAAGGTACCTACATTAACAGATTGATGGGTCATTGTGTATTTTAATGAGATTCTACGGATCTCAGAATCTTTTCAGTAAAACTCTAAGCTTGTCTTAGGAAAAGGCAAGCTTAGAGTGGGCAGTGCGATGGTAGAAAATGGCTGTGGGCATCATCTCAAAAAAATCTTCAGAGCACAGCCCATTGGACAAGCGATAGAACACACACAAGGAGGATAGACTTTGCCTTTTGAGTCTAAGGATAGGACTTAAATATTCAATACCCCTTGTGAGTTTAGGATCGCCGACGCTTCGTACAGTATAGTAGATTGATAAGAACTGGCGTGAGATTTCTAATGAAACTGTAGACTTTTAAAAATCCTCATTTAAAATCTGCACCAGCTCTCGTGAACCAACCTGTATTAACCCTTAACTTGACAATGTATCTTACAATACCCTCTTTTTCAATCTTATACACGATTTTTTTCGTTATTAATCAAGAAAAGTTAAATGGTTAGGTCATGCAATACTAAACAACACACTGTTTCCAGGAATTCTCCGACCGATACCACGAGAGAAAAGCCGCCGAAGCGGCTCAAGTGGATATGTCTGCCACCGTGTCCTCCGCCTTCGGGCAGGCGCGGCGGCTCATGCGGTCCAACAGCATCCAAGAAGAGTTGCAGACCAACTTCCAGAGCCACTAGGGCATCAACTTCAGTCTGTACTGTTAAGGCTGGCGGTCAAAGGAAAACCGATCATATATCAAGTCACATGATGTAAGAAGTTGCGTGACTCACAGCGAGATTTAGGATTTACTTAATATGTAAAAATGATCTTTTAATATTTTGAACGCCAATGGCAACGAATGGCATTAGCCTTAACAGTACAATGTTAAGAAACCGGTTGAGAAACAATATCAAATCAAATTAATCTACTGTGAATCATTGAAAAGGCTTCAAAATGCAGGTGTAAGTCCCGATGTCCCTTTAATAGGACAAAATCAAATGGAATTTTGAACAATAATGGAATAAAAGAAGGTTCCACATTCAAAACTGCAAATGACTGGAACTTAGGAGGATAAATCTAGAAAACGAGGGTTTGGTGTTGTTTTTCAGCCTCTGTATTTAATTTTTACGCCTACCAAAATTACCCCAAAATATCCCTCCATAGGCTGAAACGGTAAACTCATACTCGGAGTACGAATAAAATTTGACATAACCTATTCGGACTTTTCTAATCAGGGTTGCCAGAAAGGGGTTTAACGTGATATTTCCAAGTGTCATTCATCATCATCATCAAAAAGTCTAGTCATGAAGGAGTTTTGTTACGGCAGTTTTGTTACTTTGTTAAGCTATTTATTGTATACAATTTTTACTATTTATTATATTTATACTAATTCGTATGGTGCTCCAGTATTAATGTGATTAATAAAGGGCATTCATTTGCTTTCGTTGTTTTATTGTACACACGTCCAGTTAGTGAACAGTTTGAGCTGCACATTATACATTCTACCATATTAAAATATTTATAATGCTTATAAAGTCTGTGATATATCCGTCACTGGCGTCAAAAAAGTTAAAATAAGACTTAGGCCACAGAATAAATAATAGAACAGAAATGACACTTCCTACTAAAACGAAATTTTACAGCGATTCAGGGACGAATTATGCTGTCCCTTTCTATCCCTTTCGGCCATTTAGGGTTGTCCAAATTGAAGTCATTATCTTATCTGTGGTCGTCCACGTATCGGGACGTCAAATTGTGCCAACCCTTATAATTGCTCGGAGCAAAACTGAACTGAACGGAGCCGGAAAAAGCCGAAAGGAGTGTAGCCAGGTGACTGTTACCATGGTAACGAATGAGAAGAAAAAGTGGACCCAAATCTAAGAGACTCAGAGACGCCACAGGAGATCAAAGAGCTGGCAGCTTCCTCGCTCAACGCATCAGTCTAACGATCCAGCGAGGAAATGCTGCCAGCGTCTTCGGTACTATGCCGCAGGGGCCATTTTTAGATTTATTTTAGTTTTATTTTAGATTTAATTTAGTCATATTTTAGTTTTAGTTTACATTATTAATTGTTTATAAGGTTATATTATTGTACTAATAAATGTTTAATACATTTATAAAATAAATCATTTATTCCGTAAAAAAAAAAAAAAAATTGCATTGGTCTTCTATCAAATAAAACAACAATAGAGCGTGCATATTTCATTTATTATAAAATTCTATGTAATCGATTTGAAACACGCGTATTATTAATGGCCACACGATTCAAACATCTATTATTGCGGACTCACAGCTTGCATTTGTATGACACGACAGTATCTTGTAGCATGTGATTTTATTGGTAAAATAAGGACGACAAGCACGAATAATTTCGTACATTGACCCGTTGCCGTTCGTATCTCTATCGCACGGGCGTAAAAATACTGCGGTCCCGCTCGCACGGTGGCATTGAACGCGGTATCGTCGGCGGGCCGCAATTTAGGTATGCGCGTGCGAGTGATGGGAAACGTACGAAATTCTTTGTGCTTAGCGTCCTTACCTTGTCCGAGAAGGTATATTTCACAATACATGAAGGTACAAATGGCGGACTTAATACCTTAAGGCAGTCTATACCAGTCAACCAATGGGTTAAACTAGAAAGATTAAGTAGGTGCAGTGTCTTTTTAAGTAAATTAATTTGTAACCGAGAGTATATAAGTATATATGAATATAAACGACCGGCCTATGAAGCCGATGGTCCCGGGTTCAAATCCTGGTAAGGGCATTTATTCGTGTGGTGAGCATGGATATTTGTTCCTGAGTCATGGGTGTTTTCTATGTATTTAAGTATTTATAAATATTTATATATTATATATATCGTTGTCTAAGTACCGTCAACACAAGCCTTATTGAGCTTACTGTGGGACTTTGTCAATTTCTGTAATAATGTCCTATAATATTTATTATTTATTTATTAAACTATATATTGATAAACTTACACATATACTTAAGGTAGACTTATGTTCATTATTAAAAAAAAAACTGTAGACTTAGTAATAGACAATATAGATGGATCCAAGTCAATATTAGTGTTTTATAAGTAAATTCATTCATTAAATTCATTAAAAATTGTAAAATTATAAGAGTAAAAAGATTTTTTTTATTGAATATGTTTCTCGCTCCTAATTTTTACAATTAGAAAAAAATCGAAAAAAGTCAAACGTAGAGGCATAGCTATGGTTAATATACATCAAATTATGTAAAAATATTTTCCATAATATCAATATCCAGGGAGGAAAATGGGGACTACGTTTGTATGGAGAAACGGCCGTCATATTTCCTCTTAATCAGACACATTAATTAGCAATACATATATAGTTGCAACGGATGTTTATACAAATACGTGACTAGAATCTTGTACTAGCAATGCCAATAATGTTTTTTTTTAACACGTGTTATCGAAGAGAATTTGAAATAGAGGTGGATTGTATAAGAAAACTTTGTACTCTTTGTGGCCACAGTAAATTAACTGCCATCTTTCGACACATGATTGACTGGTAGAGAATGCCTTAAGGCCGCTATTTGTACCTTCATGTATTGTGCAATAAAGATTAAATAAATAATAAATAAATGATTAAAACTTTTAGAACGCCATATTAAATATGTTAAAACGGGTCACTCACGTATTTTGAGTCGAAGACGCTCGACATGTTTCACTCCGTACCGAGGAGTGTCGTCTGGAGCTTGCGTTGACGGACCGGCGCAGACTGCGGGACGATGACTCGATGATGATGATATTGATGATAAGTGACCCGTTTTAAATTATTCAACATCTCTGTGTCTCACGGGAGTTTTGTTATTCAAATTTGAAAACACCTGTTTATTATTTCATTTCAAATATCAAAAACCGGCCAAGTGCGAGTCGGACTCGCACAGGAAGGGTTCCGTACCATTATCTATAAAAACGGTCACCCATCCAAGTACTGACCCCGCCCGACGTTGCTTAACTTCGGTATTTTATTCTGTTTTTAGTACCTATTTGTTGTTATAGCGGCAACAGAAATACATTATATATAGAAATTTCAACTGGCTAACTATCACGGTTAATGAGATACAGCCTGGTGACAGACGGACGGACGGACGGACAGCGGAGTATCAGTAATAGGGTCCCGTTTGACCCTTTGGGTACGGAACCTTAAAAAGTAGCGCCATCTAATAGATCAAAGGTATGCCGGCAACGATAGCGCCATAACCTTTAGGTTGCGCCCGGTAAGATGGCGCCACTTTTTGATATTTAAAAAAATTAACACATATATCGGTGAAAGAATAAGGAACAAAGTCAAATGGCGTTCTAAAAGTTTTAATCATGTGTCGAAAAATGGCAGCAAATGTACTGTGGCTACACAATCTTTGATAATCCGCCTCTATTTCAAATTCTCTTTGGTGTTATGGCGTACTTTCTCAAAATATAACGCATTATTTCAAGTATAAAGTTTTTATTTGTTAGCTTAATTGTATAAATTATATTGGTGTGTGCGTGACAAGCAATATGACAAACGGTGGTCAACAGGGAGTATTACTGCAATGTTCTGCCTCTAGAGTGCAGCACTAGCACCTTTCCTAAACCATAGACGTATACATTATGGAAGGTGGAGATAAGGAATGAAATCTCCATGTACCAAAAAGTGTCATCAAAAAACCTTCAATAGGTGGCGCTGCAATACCTTGAATACTTGAACAAAAATATCAAATCATAGACAGCGCACTTCACTCCGTCAATAACGCCTAGGTTCTTAACTACTCTAGCGCTACTCTGGAGAGATTTGTAACAGCAACTGTTCTACCATAAGAGATTTCACTCGTTTTAATTCCACACTCCATAGTATACATACCTAGACCTAGTTGGTTACTAAGTTCTGTTACTCGATTTGCAACCTCTTTATTTCCGTTAAAAAAAATGCTACCAAAAAAATTAAAAATTACATAATGTGGTGGATTTGTGAGCTCTACCACACATAACGCTTATCTCATCGTATCTAGAATGAATTGGGGCCTAAAAGAGAATCGTATCGCAGTGATTGCGTTGCACAAATGTGGGCACCCGCCAAACATGATTTTGAAGTTGCTTGAAAACCTAAAAATCAACAAACAATTTGTTTATCGCACAATTAATAGATACTATAGTACTCAGAGCTTCGATGACCGCAAGAGGTCTGGAAGACCACGCACCGTTCGGACCCCAGCTCCAATAAAGGCAGTAAAGGCGAGAATTGCAAGAAACCCCGTCCGGAAGAAAAAGTTGGCAATACAGATGTCTGTGAAGAGAAGCTCCCTAAAAAAAGTTATCAATGAACACCTTGGACTACACGCTTACCGCAGACAAAAAGGTCATTTGCTTAATGGACGATTAAAGACTATGAGGCTAGAGAGAAGTCGCGTGCTATTGAAGCGGTATGCACTAAATGGCCACCGAAAACAACTATTTACAAATGAAAAAAAAATTACCATTGAAGAATGTTGTAACCGCCAGAATGACTGAGTGTATGCAAAAAACAGTCAAGAGGCGCTTGCGGCTGTTCCGAGAGTGCAACGAGGCCATCATCCCTCTTATGTGATGATTTGGCTGGGTGTGTCATACTCAGGGCTAACACAGGTTCATTTCTGTGAAAAAGGTGTGAAAGCTGGGGACAAAGTTTACTAGGAAACCGTTCTCGAACCAATAGTGAAGCCCTTAAGCCACACCTTATTTCAAAACCAGCCATGGATCTTTGAACAGGACTCAGCTCCTGTACATAAGGCAAAAACAACTCGAGCCTGGTTTCGAAGGAACAAAATTGACTTTATTGCCCACGAAGACTGGCCATCCTCCAGCCCGGACCTTAACCCCCCGGATTATGCTATATGGCAGGTTATTGAGGAGAAAACCTGTGCTAAACCCCACACAAATCTTGACTCCCTCAAGCGGGCCATAGTTAAGACAGTGACGGAATTAGACATGACAATCGTGCGTGCCGCTATTGATGACTGGCCTCGTCGTTTGAGGGCCTGTGTCAAGGCCAGAGGAGGCCATTTTGAATGATATTGTCATATGTAATTCCTGATTTTGTGTACTTCATTTTAATATATAGTTTATTCAACTTTCGTTCGTATATTTTATGTAGATAAAGATTATTGCAGTAACAGAATTTAGTAACCAACTAGGTACTGTCCGCAGTTCTACCATAAGAGATTTCACTTTTTAATTCCACACCATAGTATACATACTGTCCGTTAAACTGCTTTTTGACAAGTTATCATAGATAATAAAATATGACATTGATGCATCAAGGCGGTTTGTTTACAAAGGGCCTACCGGGAAACGCGAAAATCGAAATTTAGTTATCTACCTCTCCATCACTCGAATATGCAAGAGTGATAGAGAGGTTAGATAACGAAATTTCGATTTTTTTGTTTCGCAGACCCTCAGATTATGATGGATTGTGGTAGTGGCGCCCCCTACGCAGACATTCGCGTAATATTCCCTATTGGTTTATAAAAGTATCGCGTAATTCATTAAAATTATTTCATCATGCTACGCTTTTCTAAGTAAATTTCTTACTGATAGGGCGGAGTCGGGCCGCGGCGGAGCGCATTTTCAATGTGCCTATACATTATATTAGCGGTGGGGGCCGAGTGGATATGACGTCCGACTTTCAATCCGGAGGTCGCGTACCAATGAGTTTTTCGTAACTTATGTAAGAAATATCATTTGATATTTACCACTAGCTTTTCAGTGAAGGAAAACATCGTGAGGAAACCTGCATACATTTGCGAAGAAATTCAAAGGTGTATGTGAAGTCCCCAATAGCGTGGGGACTATAGCCCGAGCCCTCTCGCACACGAGAGGAGGCCTGTGCCCAGCTGTGGCAGGTATATAGGCTGAATTATTATTATTATTAAATACATTATGTACAGCAGAAGCGATGGCGTCCGCCCGGAGCCGACGGCTCGCGGCCGTATACTAATTTGAAATGCGCTCCGAAGCGGTCCGACTCCGCCCGTTCGGTGAGAATCGTACTTTAATTTTGAAATAATTACTGAATAATGCCTTTAACAAAATTGAATTTAACCATACCGAATAAACACAACCATATAAAATCACAGCTACAAAAAAACACCATCATTATTAAAATGTCAATTATTTAAATATAGATTTATCACTTTTGGAGTATTAAATATTTACCTACAAAATAATGGTAGATAAAAACGATGAATAATGTACAAAGATTCCTAAGGATGCTGTATGGGGAAACCGAATTTCATCTCTTGCCTTTAGCTCCTGATATGTACTCCTGGACTTTAGCTTGGAAGTCGATTTTGTTTTTCTTGTACATTTCGGCTGCTTCGATGTTGAGAGGGTCTTCAAAGTTTAAGAGATCCTGAAATTTAATTAAAAATAAATTAGACAGTATTCTCTGACGATCTTAAGCTTTTAAATCTATTTGACGACCGATAACGAAACCTACTTTATAGACGATAGCTGTACTTAATTATAGTTTATTTGAATTTTTGCTGAGTTTACGTTTTTACTATGTACATATTAGTGTATTATTCTAGTAGGATACCAAAGTGACGATATTATTATTTATTGTTGACATATCTTAGTTATTAAATTTTAAATTTCTAACATTTTTTATTTTTATTTTTATTGATATTTTATTTGCTTGGTTGATATTTAAATCTTATTGACATGATACAAATTTCAGTTAATATTATACGTATATTCTTCAATACTTTTAATTAATATCATCATCTTGGGATCACTAATTAAGCTTTAATTTCTTTAATATAATGTAATGTTTTATTTTTAATTTTAAGCTATGTTCAACACAATATTTTATTGTTATGAATGAATAAAGAATATATAAAAAAGATCTGGCCTAGTGCGTAGCCCTGGGGTAGCCCTAGATGGGTGACCCTACCTATGAAGCCGGTGGTCCTGGGTTCCCCTAAGGGCATTTATTTGTGTAATGAGCACAGATATTTGTTCCTGAGCCATGGATGTTTTCTATGTATATTATATACCCACAACACAAGCCTGAGCTTACCGTGGGACTTAGTCAATTTAGATAGATAGATAGATAAAATCTTTATTTAACCACAACTTACATGCTTTGTGACACAAACAAATAACAAGAGAAAAAGAAAATTGACAAGAGACAAAGAAAAAGTAACATACAATTTGACACTAATATCAATAACAATGTATTACGTGTCTTATATTTAGATTAGTAGGGATATCAGTAGAGGGTCATGTGTTGTGGTAAAGAATAAGCGCTGACTCAGCATAAATGCTGCGGAGACCACAGCGCTGATCTTCCATCAGAACCTTAAATTTGTGTAAGAATTTCTCTGTAATATTCCTTTATTTTATTTATTTGACCAACTCATGTGGCATACAAATTATGTAGTTGTAGAGTATTTTTCATAATAGCTACATATCATTTTAGAATTTTTATATTTATCTGACTTCATATGATTGCTCTCATCAATATTCAAGGACTTTTGCCACTAACAACTTTTTCTGTTAGCAAGGTCATATTATTTATTCATTATTCCGCATGTGAGAGTTAAAGTGACCCTATATCAACATGGATATTCATTCTTAGTCATTCGAAATTAGTACTTATACAATTTTAATAGGGTTTAATGCATAATATAATTAAGGAAAACTATAGATGTAGTAAAAAAATCTATTTCTGATATAAGGCTATAAATAAATAAAAATGCACAATAGGATCTTTAAAAATGATGCCTAATCAGCTGACCATGCAGTAGTGACTTGAGACATGCAGAGCTCTTGAACCATAATGATTAACCATAGTATCCACAAATAACCTTTGTTCTCCGTCTGCCTAAAACGGATTGTGCCTTATGTCACGTTATGCCTAAACTTCAATCCATAAGGGCATAAAGACTATCTAGCTTGCTGGCCATTTCGCTATTTGTCTATATAGTGGACCGCCTGTTTAGAGCTCGTGGGATTAGTCAGGTTTACTTTCTTGCGCCTTCAATGCTTTCCTTCACCGAAAAGCTACTGGTAAATTTCAAATGATATTCCGTACATAACTTCCCAAAAACTCATTGGTACAAGCTGGGGTTTGAATGCACAACCTCCAGATTTCAAATTGCATACTCTTACTACTTTAATATACAGTAACTCCATATAATGTCACTCGATATAATGATTTACTCCCGGTAATATCAACATTGGTTGGCTGTAGTTGGTTTACTTTAGTATTCATCTCTCTCTATAAAACGAAAATTCTCTAGTGTAATAAAACGTCTGGTCCCTTGAGTGTCTCTATATGGAGTTTACTCTGTATATAATATAATTTAGTTATAATATGTATAAAAACGTAAACATATATTGTAATGTTTACGTTTTTATGAAATAACTTCTAAATGTTGTAGGTATTCTATGATACTTACAGTAAACAAAGAGTTGAGGCCCCACACCACATCCTTGAGTCTCCGAGTGGGTGCCCAGCCATGCTCATCAATTGAGGTCTGCCGCAGCAGGGACAAGCAGATGTCTCCGTCCACATTTATGTTTGGGTGCCACAACCGAGTTAGACATTTCACTTTTGGAGGCTGAAAAAAACAAGCAAAAATCAAATCCCAAAATTACACTTATTACTATGAATGAGATTTTTAACATTGTTTTAAGATCAGATTTTAAATAATACAATAGAAAAAACAACTAAAACAACAACTACATAAGGTACAAAAGAGAAAAGAAAAGGATTTAATCAATTTTACAATTTCAGAGGAAATTTTAGCATTATTTATTGAGAGAGACATTGTCCCTCACATACAAACGCTGCATAAAATTATCATCTGTCAAGATGTTAAAGGCCTTATGATGATATGTTATCTATTACACTGAAAGGGAGGATGACCATTATAGCTGTGAGATCATATGATAATCTTGAGATCTTGAGGATAAATATACAGAAGTCTTGACAGTAATTGCGAAATAAATGTAAAGTAACATGTAACTAGATAAACTTACTGCCATATTATAGTCTTCAGTGACAAAAACACTGAATTTAAACTTGCCCCCTTGCCAAAAACCTTCATCGGGAGCCACTGTCAAAGTGAACTCGCTGAGCACGTTCGGGTCCTCAAACTGCACAGAACACGTCCCCGGAAGGTTCTCCTCCATCTCCTGCACCTCTTTCACTAGCAACTTGTCTCTCACTGATATCCTTTTGTTCGTATCCACTTTAATACCGTTCGTGGGCTCCGTATGTTCCTTTTTTAATTTTCTATTAAGCGTAATCATTGTTATAGCTAGTGAAACTTATTAATAAATCAATGTGTTGAAAGTAAGTACATCTCAATGGTGTCTAATTGATTGTTTATTAAGTTTTCTGTTAATAAAAAATATTATTTGCTGTTCAATACCGCAATACAGCGACGTTTTTTAATGACAAACGTCAAAACACGTCATAGACTACAAACTTGAGTAGAGATGTGCGTCCCGTTCAGTGCCATAATATACCAAAATACCGATTCGATTCGACACGATAATTATGCGATGAATGCGATTGATTGCCTGTGGTTTGAAGTAGTTTTTAAAACTTTGAAAATAAATTTAGTCGTGTAACTTACTCAAATAGCGCGATCTGATGTCATAGGAACTGAACTGTCATTTTCAGCTGAAGCTGATAGAAAATTTTGTTACTTAGCTAATTTTTTTGTAAGCTTTAATTTTCTTTACAAACTGATAGCTATAAAAGTGTAAAAAGGCATAATAATGTCAGAGATATCTTGGCCTTGGCAGTACAACTTTCCTCCTTTTTTTACGTAAGTAAATTAACTTCTTTGTATTCGCAAAACTAGTCAGTTTGTTTCGACAAACGATGTCGATTTTGGGGAAATCTTGGAGGTACATCAATGAGGGAAATGCTCATATAGTGATTGCAATTCAAGAAGAAAACCCATGTTCTACTTATGTGCTTCGACTTATCAAAGAAGATGAAGAAACCGCTGATGTAAATGAGATTCGCAAATCAGTAGACTTCGTAAATTTTATCATGAACCCTTTGTTAGCTAATGCATCTGATTGCCATCTTGAAATCATAGAAATACCTACAGAAGCATTACCAGTTTTAATCAATGACTTAAGACCATTTAGAGCGACTGAAAGGTTGTTTAAGTCACATATAAGTTCTTATGGTATTAAGACAAGAAACTTAACAATTTTGAATCCAAAAGGTGTTAATTACTGTATAGAGATAAAACCAAAGGAAGGATTTATGGCATCATGTTTTAAAAGCTATGGAAAATGCTATTATTGTTTGAAACAGTTTTTGAAACTACAAAAAAATGAAATATCTGACGTCAGTAAATACTGTCCGCTTGATTTGTTTTCTGGGAACAAGGACAGAATGAAATCTGCCTTGTTTCATTTATCAGAAAATCCACAAAACAACTTCAAAATATTTAGAAATGGCCAAATAATTTTTAATATGCCAAACAAAGACCAATTTAAAGAAATTATAAAGAAAATGCACATTTTCAAATCAACCAATGCATTCTTTGGCTTTATAATAGAAACTTTACTTTATGAAAATAAGCATACTCAAATAGACAATCACTCAGATGATTTCAGTTTTACCAAAGAGAATATAAATTGTGACATTACTTCCAACCTTAATGAGGAAACATTATTGTATAAAATACTCCGACTGCAAAGGCTAACGGAAGAACTGACTTTATCAACAAAAAACTTGAAATACATGTCCATAGACTATGTGCCATCATTATTAGAACAAATTGATTCGGAAAGCAGTCTACATTGTGATGTTGAGCAGCAAAAATTCCTTGAAAAAATTGAGCCTTTACATAAAGCTCTAATATCTGCTGTAGCTAAGGACTGCTCCGTTATGATAGCCTTTACGCCCCAATTAATTGTAGACTATGAATATTTCATCCAAGTTGGTGAAAACATGATACCGTTCACGGCATCCGTGACTGACTTAGAACCAAAACTACCAAGGGTTTTAAGGAAAAGGAAGAAGACAGAAAAGAAACTGATTAAGATTTATGAAGAATGGTTGAAAAACGAAGGTGTAAGTATCAGAAGAATGAGGAAATTTTGAAATTTTATTCAGTTATGACATTAAATTATTATTTATTCACTAGCTATAGTGACATTTTCCTTCCTTCCCTAAATAAGATAAAACAAATATGATGTAGTCTATGTCCATCTCTAGGCCTGTGTCAAATTTCATTAAAATAGGTTGAGTAGAATTTTACCCGTTATAATAAAATTATCCTAAGGATGAACTAAAGCTTTATTTCAGTCAATTGTTTTATGATTATTTTGACACAAAATATAATACCTTTTTTTTCTTTTTGGGAATACTGTGTACTGTATTTAATTTTTTATTCTAAATACTTCATGTTTGTTTTCCAGGATTCAACCACATTCGGAGACCAGAACTAAACAACTTGAAGCATGGCAGCACCTCATAGCCGATTACCTCAAAACTACAAAACAATCCACTATAGATATAAGAGAAGCTCAGAACAGTCCACTATTTAACAATCAATCTATCAACCGAAAACTGTCACAGGAGGCCATTTTAACTGTCCTAGAGTATATGGGGAAGATGGGGCAAGCGGCACCGTTGGATAAGAGCAAGAATGTGTGGGAGGTGTACTGGCATTCGCTGGATGAGTGGGGCAATATGGTGTATAACTGGGCAAGCAGCAACGGGATGAATAATTCTGTGTGTACGCTGTTTGAGCTGCGGGAGGGAGAGAATACAGTTGACGAAGGTTGGTAATCCTTTTTTAAAATTAAAACAACCTGTTATATTTTGTTTCTGCTAACATTGCCTAACCAGGGAATTGGACTGAATGAACGCGTCGAGCAATCGATAGCCCGTCTGTTTCCGGCGGGGCATCCCTGCACAACATCTACAACATTGCCTAATCTAATCCTATCTTATCAAATAGCTAGGGTACAGGGGTAGGGTGACAGCTGTCATCTCCATACAATGGATATCCTGAAAACGCAAAATCTTACAAAATTATATTGAGATGACATCTGTTACCATATAGGAATATAGTATGTTTCAAACAGCTTGAATTTTTAGAACCTAGTTTAGAATCCAGGAGATATTTTGAAAAGTATACCTAGTAATAGTAATTTATTGAAAAAATGAAATGGATTTTTCATTTCTCATTCTCTGAAAGTGGGTCGTTGATGTTCTAAAAAGTGTGCAGAAAATGATACATTTCTGCTCTGGAGCACTGTAACTTTCTGAGTACGTTTTTTCTGTTTTATTACCATAAGTAATTAAAATTTTGGTTTTAAATGGATTTGTTGTACAATTTTCATTCTGATCACTCCCATTTTCAAAAAATACTACTGAAGCTATATTTTTTAAATGCACATGTTTAACTCGGGTGAAAGGCTCAAAAGGGTTTCAGTTTCGGACTATTGGCTAAACTACCTCGGCAGAAATGAATGCCTTTGATGCAAGGCAAGGCAAGGGATGCCTTGGCCTTGTTAACAATCTACTATTTCAGTGCAGGAAGCGGGCATGAACTGCTTAGTATTTATTGGTACAAACTGTCAATGTTAAGCTTAAGTTTTTCATGTTTATTTAGGCCCCAAGATGGCAGTTTCCAACAAGCATGGTTCCCTTAATATGTGATTATTCATCTTCGATGCGATTTTTATAAGTTTTTAACTTGCAATATTTGTTTTTTATTTATTTGTAATATGTTTGTTCGGGTCAAATCTTACAAGCTAAACTAGACCCACTTACATAAGTATGTTGGGCGACAATGCAATACAATGGTACCATCGAGCTGATCTGATGATGAACACAGGGGGTGGCCATAGGAACTTTGTGATAAAACAACGCAACTTTATTGTAATTGGGTTTGTTAAAATTGTCTCAATGAGTATTAGTTTCCTGTTAACACATTCACTGCCGGGAACCCACCTGGTGGGCGCTCGAAAACTTTATTCAGATGCCGGACAACCCGCTGGGTGGGTTGTTTTGTACGCAGCTATAGACCACCGACCACCGGTTTCTGGGGTAGTGCGCCGTTTTTGGTCTGGCAGTGAATGTGTTAAAAAAAAGTCCAGCAATAAAATCTTGCATCAAAAATTTAATTAAAATTTTGGACAAACAAATATTTTACATACCAGAAACACTGCTTTCCTTATTAATTTTATGTGAAACATTTCAGAGTTCCATGGCCTGGACATGACGATCCTGATCAAGGCGCTGAAGACCCTCGAAGCAAAGGGCAGGTGCGAGCTGATGGAATTCGACGATAACCAGGGAGTCAAGTTCTTCTAACAGGTCTGGCTGTGAGACCCCAACATTCAGACCCACGTGAAAATTGGTAACGGACAGTTAGTTTCACTACTGATACTAACATAATTGTCCAAGGTTTTAATAGTTGTGAATAGCCCCAGACGATTTAGTATCTCCACTCGACAGTGCTTGGCAGCCACCAAATAAATTTTTAATCTCGAAAAGGCAACATCGCGTGGGCAAACTTAGGGGACGAGCGTAGCGACAAGCGGGGCGTGCGGCGTCCATATCAAACAAATGAAAACGTATGCGAGCGGCCTCAATGCACGCTAAAAACCCGTGGACGCTCGACGCTACACTGAACACGCCGCTTGACGCTCGACACTGAATAATGTAATATTTTAAGTATGTTTCAATTTTGAATGCATTTGTTAAGTTATACTTTTATGATGTTAGAATATATTATTTAATATTTTATAATCCTATCTTTTATTTTTTAGTAATATCCTAATATAACAACGCTTTGGACGCCAAGAGCAAGCAAATAAAGTTTATAAGCGTTATGGCGTTGATATTGGCTCGCTTGCGACCATTCTGGCTTAGGAGTGACGCTTTTGTATGTCGAATGCACGGAATATTATAAATAACTATTTATGTGGTCGTATGCCATATACAGGGTTTAAGTTGTCACGTCAAGTTGCCAATATTAACTACATAGGTAGTTGTCAGTGGGCATAATTGAGCCGCTTATAACTTCAAACTCAGATAAATTCTTTTGTCAGATTTTGTGATTCTGGTGGTGGTTGGTGGAAAATAATAAACAGTTTGTTATTAAGAGAAGAAGGGTAGATATTTTCTAAGAAGGTCGAATTGATTTATCTGAGTTTGAAGTTAAGCGACGCAATTGTAAATCAAAACTGCTTTATTGTCTAAAGTCTTCTCAGACAGACAGATCTGGTGAACTGCTGTCAACATAGGTCTTGATAACTTCGAATACACCCGAAGATCTTGACGCCAAACGCCAGCTCCGAAAAACTCGGCCAAAGCCCTTCTACTATTATTACACATATCTGGGCAACTGTACTGTGTTTCGTGTTGCCGGACTTTCAAAACAAAATATAGATTCGCAAGCCACGTTCGTGCCCATGCACGTATACCCTTTTTTATATTTGTCAGGATGTCGCCGTCGACGGATACGTCTGGGAGGACATCATCATCATTGTCAACAATAATAAACTAAAAATGCATTTAAGTTTTTTTTAAGTAAATAGTGTCGGTGAGTAAGGTTGCCAGAGCTCAACGAGGGGGAGGGGGGGTTTGGGTCGGTAACGCGCATGTAACTCCTCTGGAGTTGCAGGCGTACATAGGCTACGGAGACTGCTTACCATCAGGCGGACCGTATGCTTGTTCGCCACCGACGTAGTATAAAAAAAAGTTGTATGGAAAGTCGCGCGACATTTAAAACACAAGTTTTTTTGGGAAATAATTTAATCATTAATTAATAATCATTTACAGTGTAAAAATTTTACAATTTCGAAATCGTCTTACCTACACATAAGACTGCCGATATGGTACGATCGTGTTATAAATGTATCAAACGTGGTCTGTTGAACACAATATCTTGAGGACATTTCAATATTTTACAAAAAAATACTACTTACTCGTAAACTAGACAAATCGACCGGGATATAAACCGTGTTTACCTTTTATATTGTTTATGAGTTCCCGATATTTCGACGCAGTTACATGCATCTTGCGGATGCGGTGATGGCCGAGTGGATATGACGTCCGACTTTCAATCCGGAGGTCGTGGGTTCAAATCCTGGCTCGTACCAATGAGTTTTTCGGAACTTATGTACGAAATATCATTTGATATTTACCACTAGCTTTTCGGTGAAGGAAAACATCGTGAGGAAACCTGCATACATCTGCGAAGAAATTCAAAGGTGTATGTGAAGTCCCCAATCCGCATTGGGCTAGCGTGGAGACTATAGCCCGAGCCCTCTCGCGCATGAGAGGAGGCCTGTGCCCAGCAGTGGGACGTATATAGGCTGAATTATTATTATACATGCATCTTGTTCAAGATAATCACGGTTTGTATCCCGATCGATTTAAGCCTAGTGAAACTAACCGTGAATCATTCAAAACTGTTACTCGTAAAGTTAATTAAGTAACTGTAATACATCAAACAACGAATTTAACTAGAGTCAGACCAAGCTACGTTGGCAGCGTTTTTATAGCCCAGCCTGTGCAAGTATCTCTTTCGCACGCGCTTAGTTATATTGCTATCCTGCTCGCACATTGCAATACGGTTGTTTCCAATTTTTTGAAACGCTTGTATTACGTTCTATATTAACTAAAAGTTGCCCTAAAATTCAACTTTTATACCAAAAACGGCTTTAAATATGTTAAATTAACAAAATATATTTTGACAGATGCTTTCGCGCCCAAAACGCTCTTTGAAAATTGTGTGACGTCACAGTTTACGGTATGACACAACTACATACATACGTAGAAGATACAAACGGTCAACTGACATTTGTTGTTTATCGCCTAACTGTCAACAGTGTCAATCCGAGACTTGTGACGTCATCAGAATCTTCAATGACGTTTGGAGTTTGGTCACGTGACGTGTGCCAAAAGATATTTTAAATTCAATATTTACAAAAATATGGTCATTACAGGTCCCCTAAAAGTAGTTTTACATGTTCTTATAATCCAAAAGAATTTATTGGGATACAATTCTGCCCTAAGATTTGTAGATGGAAACAACCCTATTAACCGCGAGCATGACAACAACAACGGGACAGCAATATCATGACGCGCATGCTATAAAGACATACGAAATTCCTCGTCCTTTCTTTAACGCGTGAAGTTTTGAATAAACACAGCATATTTTGTGGCTAAATTTTGATCCTCACAACGTCTATGTAAACAAAAAAAAATGTTTTTTTTTTTTCAAATAGATTACTATACTCTGTATCATTGGGTATTTAAATAAAAGTAAACAAAACTACCCTCAAACGCCTCCTTAAGCCAGTTGAGGGTAGATGAAAACATAACGTGATCAAATAATGAAGGTTAAAGTCAGGTCGTTCAGTGAGAGATCCAGGCGGTTTTGTATTTGGTTGGTTAACCAATAAATGTTATAACTACCCGAAAATGTACAAATTGTTTGATTGCTTTTATTTAAATACCTAAAGATACAGAGCATGGATAAGTCTCGCAATAGCCAAATATGAAACGAAGAGTTGGTATTTCACTTAAATTTCCATAGACTACGTTTGGCGGGAAAAGATTTACCTTATTTTCAATTCAAAGTTGAAATCTATTTTTTAATTAGTAAATTTAATTTATTATTAAACAATATATGCGATAGTCCAACTCTTCGTTTCACATTTGTCTATTGCAAAACTTATCTATTAGGTATATATTTCTTTTGGTATTATAATCGGCAGCAAAACTTTTTATTTTATGTTAAATTCAATTTGAACGCCTCGACTATCGTGCATGACCCAACAAGGGCCTTTAAACCTTTTCCATTTTGACATCACGTCACCGAAGTGTCAAAACTGAAATTGAACTTTATGCATATGTATGCAGTAAGTCTATGTTGCTATGTGGTCTGTGACGGATTAATCCGTCTTCGTAGTTTGACCTATGGCGCGGATATATCCGTCAGTAGGCGGGTCTATTGTACACGTGCCTAGGCCGCGGCAGCGCGTTCTGCCGAGGGTAACGGAGGCGCTGCCTCGGCCGAGGCACGTCCGTACATGAGCCGTTTGCCGCGCGAACGAATTTCCTCGCAACGCTGCTCGCTCTGTGTGGACCCGCTTATTGGCGAAAAAGGTTAACTTCCCGTTTGGAAAGTGAAGCAAACTTGACATTAACGGAGCTAATCAATCAAGTTAAAAAAGCAGACGCCGCACTAAACGCAACTCGTCCACAAATTTTCTTGCGTTAATATTAGTTTAATCCTTTGACCACCTAAGACGTCATCTGAAGCGTGCGGCCACAGCCCAATATCAACCCTCTCAAGGTTCTCAGTATCCTATTGCGTTTACCATCAAATCTAGAGTCACTACGCGACACTAACAAACGATCAGTCTTCAACCAAAATGTACAATCCCCATTACAACTATTGAACAACACACGATACGTCCTATGAGCACATGGCATTTATATTTACTGAAAAACATTAAGGTCCATACACTAGCGTCTTTTGAGCGTCGGCGTGTAGTCAGCGCTATGTAAAATGGCGTCGAGCATCAGGCACAGAGTTAACTAGACGGCGACGCTCGGGAGACGCTAGTGTGGGGTGGCCCTAACACATTCACTGCTAGTGACCCGTAGAAGGGTTCTCTGTTCGTATAGGCGCTTATCGCTACAGAAGCATTTTCCCATGTTATCGCCTTCGCTCTTATATAAGCCTCTTTACTCTGAAAACCTTCAACAAACGTAGTTCCCATTTTCCTCTCTGGATATGAACATTATTGAAAAATTTGTTGGACTGAAGATGAATAGGTATGTCAAAGACCAAGGTCATGACTAACAGCACAAAACGTGGGATTGAGATAAACGGAGAACACATCGCATATGTCCAAGAATACCTTTATCTGGGTCAAATAGTCTCTTTACAGGCGCGACAGGACAAAGAGGTCCAAAGACGCACCGACAACGCCTGGAAAAGCTATTGGTCCATGAAACACCTGATGAAGGGAGACCTACCTCTGTCACTGAAACGTAGGCTCAGACCTGGTCTGACGGAAGCTCAGAAGTCCAAACTCGGGGTTTGCTAGAAAGCCATGGAGCGCAGCATATTAGGAGTTAAATTAACTTTTTGACCGCCAAAGACGTCATATGACGCGCGCGGCTACAGCCCAATATCAACCTTCATGCGTACTGACAAGATTCACGATTACGCGCCCCGTGCAAAAGGCGTGGCGTTCAAAAGGTTAAGGGATCAAGTCCGAAACACCACGCTGCGCTCCAAGACTCAAATAATAGACGTAGCTCGGAAAGCGGCTTGAAATGGGACTGGGCTGGTCATGTCTGCCGAATGCCGAACGACTTGTGGGCCACGATAACCACTGAGTGGGAGCCCCACGAGTCTTACCAAGGAGCCGGTAGACCTCGTCGGCGATGGCGGGATAACTTGGACTCCTTTTTGAGAGGCTGACCAGATATAGCCCAAAACAGAGATGAATGGAAAAAGAGGGGGGAGGCCTTTGCCCAGCAGTGGGACACACTGGGCTCTGAATAATAATGAATAATAATACATCAAATTACGTAAATATATTTTCCATCAAATATATTTATATTTTATTACGTAAATATATTTCCCTTTAAATATATTTTCATCATAGATGAAGATATTTTTTAATCTAGAGAGGAAAATGTGGACTTCGTTTATAGGAAAAACGGCCGTCCCCTTTCCTCTTAAAAGTCACACGGACCCTTCGCCAAAAAGCCACCTCAACAGGCCACATAAAACTAAAAACTTGGTATGAAGATTTACATAACATATTTAATATAGATAGCCAGACATAGATGTCTGGCTAAAATTATGCAAAGGTACAGAACTTCTATTCGCTCTAATTCATTTGTATGTATTACAATTTCTAGCAACGAAAATACAATGTCATATACTCATACGTCGTACCACAATTACATCGTAAAATAACAACAAACCTTCATAAATAAGTGGCCAAATAATTATATCCGATTAAATATATTAAAATTGTGCCGTTACACATTGTACTTTTCTAGTCTAGTATTTACCTTAGGTTTAATTGTTTTGCTTAGCGCAGCAAAATTTGGATTATTTTATGTTTTACATTTAACCCTTTGATTGCCAAGCCCGGTCTCCAAAAACTTGCTTTAACACCACACGCAAAGCTCCGAAATTCATAAAAAGATAGTCTAATTCGGGACACGGCGGGAAGAAATTGATAACTCGAGATATAAATTAAAGAAATTTGAACTTAAAATACAGTTAAGTACATAAGGTTAAAATTTCTGCATATTTTTCTCTCGACTTATCAATTTTCCGCCGTGGACGAAATTATGTTCGATTATACATCTATTTAAAATCAGAACTTAGTAGCAGCTAAGGACTAGAATAATAATTAATTACAGAATCATATTATTTGCATTACAGAATTTACTTATCTATTCATTCTTGACGCGGATACACGTCATGACGTTTCCCGTTCGCGTGTAAAGGCGTTCTTGGCGATCAAAGGAAAATAATAGAGAAACGAACTCGGTTGTAGGTTATGGTCAAAAAATTCTTCAAAAAAGGTCTTAATCTCGGGAAACATGTGTTGAAAATGGCTTAGTAAAAGTTAACCAAGTCCGATAATCTATTAACTCGTATAAAACACTATAAGTGTCAATTAATATTTTTATAAAATTACACACGCTTAATTAATAATCAAATATAATACAACTTTAAAAACCCTAAAGTAATATGAACGGTTACATAAATATCGTTAAAACTACACATCACAGATACTTTACAATTAAAACGGCTTAGGTCTGATTTTTCAAACATCAGATAAAATATCTGTTAGATAAAGATAACACTCTCTTTTTCTTCTTGCTTGTGAAAGAAAGAGGCAGACGGATAATTTTATCTGATGTTTGAAAAATCAGACCTTATTCAAATATTCATTGATTGTGTCAAATAATATCATTTCAGTACCATTTCGTAACTTGTCACAGTGACAATCAATATGAAAGTCGTTAGGGACCTCATACTATTGTCACTGTAACAAGGAACGAAATGGTGCTGAAATTAAATTCCTTGACCGAACTCTACGAAAAAATCGTGCCTCTGAGTTTGACACCTGCAGATGGCGTTATATGGCGCCATATTACCACAACACCACTGAGGGGCAAACGGCGGGCATCTTTCTCATTTGCTCCAATTAAGACGTAATTAGAGTGACAAAGAAAGATGCCGGCAATTCGCGAACTTCAGTGTTCGCGGTAGGCTTTTAGGAAACTTGATTGTGACAGTTACCGCATAATGTACAGACTGAATAGTGCCACCTACACTGTCAAATCCGAGGCACGAATATGTCTTAGATTTTATACATTACAATGAATGAATCTTTGCCTAACCTAAGGTGCTTATTATAACTACTTATCCTGCCTTCGGACAGCGAACGACCGACCGTGACGGCGAAGCCGTCGTCGGAACCGATATCGGGCTAAAGGATCGTTTTCCGTTTCACGAAATATTAGCAAATCATTTACAATGTTTTTTGATGTAAAAAAATACTGCCAACATCAAATATGAAACATTTTAGGCAATTAGAGACAAAATATTTTTTACATGTCATATATTGTTAACGATGTTCTTATATTTCGTGAAGCCGAAAACGACCTTGTTCGGGCGCGACGGCAGGATAAGTGCAATAAGCCCTTCCTGACTTGGCAGTAAGGAATCGGTGCAAAATTAGTACTGCTACCTGAATACCCGATTGATGCGGATGCCGATCAAGAGGTGTAGCCAAGATGACAATCCTTAGCAGAAAACGAAATGCTATTGTCTCTTTATCACTCTTCCATATTAGTGGGATAGAGACAGAGTGTTTCGTTTCGTTTCTCTGTGAACCATTGCCATCTTGGCTAGGCCCCCAAGCCAAATAAAATACTGCGTAATATTGTATATCGATACTGCACTGACAAGTCAGGAGCCCAGGAGGTCCCTAAGAATGTTTGGAATGATTAATGTACATGCGTTAAAATATTTTGAATAAATCGAGGGTAGTTCTAAATAACAGTAAAAACCGTCAAATAAATCCGACGCCGTGTCAAGCACAAAAGCTGTCACTCGGACGCCACGGCACCGAAGTGTCAAAATTGAAATTGAACTTTATGCATACGCCATGTATTAACATGGCGTATGCATAAAGTTCTGTGATCTGTGACGGATTAATCCGTCTTCGGCGTTGGACCTACGGTGCGGATATATCCGTCATTGGCATCTAAAAGGTTAATAAATCAAAATATTGCAGTTCTAGTTTTCGTTAGATTACATAAGCTTATTTTTTTAACTTGCATAATTGATCACTTTTATTACGCCGAATCACTATGATCAAAAAACATTACTATAAATGACCTCGTTAAAGTTTTTGAAATCTATTTTTTTTAAACTACCCACATTTTTCTCAAGTTCCCAAAGGGTACTAACTTATAATGCAATTTGCGACTGGTATTTAGGTATGTACCTTATGATAATTATTAGTACCAATTTATCAATAATTTTAGAACAATAAATAGTTACAACGTATCGATAAAATTGACTTATTTATACCGACTTTCGCGCAAAGCTACTTAAAACAAAAGGATTCAAAATTGGTAAAATTACCATTCACCTGTTTACCTAAATATAAAATACTGGATACTTAAGTATTAGGTATTTTTAGGTAATAAATGTACCTTGTGAGCCAAGACAAATCTAAATCTAGCAACCCCTTGAAATTAAATAACAATTAAAAAGAAAGATAAAGATAGTTTATTATTAAAGTAGGCATATTACAATAGTAATATTGCAGAGGCGGCGTTAGGCGTGGGCGACGTGGGCCTCCGCCTACGGCCTCGCGGTCCGAGGGGCCTCGCGGTCCGAGAGGCCTCGCGCCTCAAATGAGTATAATATCTCGGACACAACATAAAAATGTTCGTTATTTCTTGCGCCACCAGAGGGCCTCGCTAAATGTACCTAGCCCACATAAAATGTTGGTCTTGCCCCGCCACCGCGCTTATGAACAAAATATGTTATAGACAAAACAAACAAAACAAAGTGTGTTAAACAAAAAGAGTTTAAGTATGTTAGAACAAAGTGTGTTGTAGTTATAGGTACCTATGTTGAATATTCAGAAAACGCTTTAACTTGTGTAAAACATAATTCAACATATCCATTATTTATTCCAGCGAGGTTCACTGTTACCTTTTGCCTTTACTGCCTATGTAAATTCTTTATAAAATAGTATAATGCTATTCGTATCAAAGGGTGCCAAAATCAGAATATCTTAACTTCCATTACCAAACCAGGCTACTTAAAAAGTCCTTTACCAAACACCAATAGTCTTACAAATGCTCACTACACTCCAACGCCGCGTTACAATACCCGTTCCCCACTTTGTCTCCGTTGGCAACATTGTTAGCAACATTACCGTTGGCAACCCCGTTGGTCTTCTCGGCGCAGACCACAAGGTCTACAGAAGGTACGACGGCGTTGCCGGTCTTGCCGCCTGGCGGTCGGTAGAACCACCAGGCTAGGAAGAAGAAGAGAAGAGAACAGAGCTTGCCTAGGAGGGCTAGGGCTAGCATGTACCTGAAAAATGCGTTATTTAATAATGTCAATTCCATGGCACGATGCAAGTAATCAGAGGTTATTATGTGGTTATATGTATAAGCTGTACATTATGTATATGTATAGATCAAGCGAAAATCAAAGGTAGTCGATCGATAAACTCCAAGGATTTGCTAAGGAAATGCTAAGGAGTAAAATAAAAGTAGTAATTTACAGGAATTTTCCGCAAATCGATAAGAGTAGCTGACAGAGGGGTGATGGATAAGCATTATCTCATATAAGTCATATAAATAATAAATAAATATTATACGACATTATTACACAAATTGACTAAGTTCCACAGTAAGCTCAATAAGGCTTGTGTTGAGGGTACTTAGACAACGATATATATAATATATAAATATTTATAAATACTTAAATACATAGAAAACACCCATGACTCAGGAACAAATATCCATGCTCATCACACGAATAAATGCCCTTACCAGGATTTGAACCCGGGACCATCAGCTTCGTAGGCAGGGTCACTACCCACTAGGCCAAACCGGTCGTCAAAACGTCGTATAACGCACTAGATAGTGTAACTAACCTGCTCATATTGTAGTTATCATAAAGCAAGCAAGCCCCAGAGCGGTCGCAGGTCCGCGCCCACAGGGAACACGATAAATCGATGAGGAACCCGAAGAGTAATGGAGCTGGGATGGTACCCAGAAGACGGACCTTGATCCATTGGATACCGAGGGCGAAAGAACGCTGGTCTTCGCGCACGCATCTGTAAAGATGAACCATTTACAATAAAGATACCTATATTAAACTGGTCATGTATATCTTTTTTTTTATATTATAGGACATTATTACACAAATTGACTAAGTCCCACAGTAAGCTCAATAAGGCTTGTGTTGAGGGTACTTAGACAACGATATATATAATTTATAAATATTTATAAATACTTAAATACATAGAAAACACCCATGACTCAGGAACAAATATCCATGCTCATCACACGAATACATGCCCTTACCAGGATTTGAACCCGGGACCATCAGCTTCGTAGGCAGGGTCACTACCCACTAGGCCAGACCGGTCGTCGAAATATCTTATCTCCTCTTATAATTTTGGGGGCCGATGCGGTTCCACTTCGACCCATCGGGATCTTTTGTGCAATTAAGATTAGCCTTTTGCCTACTCAAGAGTTCTTTCGACCATCCCCATGTGTCGGATTATGGAGCTCAACAAGGGTAGTGCTTTGAATTAGCGATCTTTGAATTCCTTTGGTTCCAGATAACCTGTTCCAAAGTTTTCTATTATGTCTGGCGAGGGCGTGTCAGTTGCTGTGTTAATAATATGTGTTCGGTCTAAATTACCTTCGGAAGCTTTAGAAGATGTACCTAAAGTATTTAGAGTGCATTGTGAAATTATCCGGAAATTCGTGAAGTTGGAGTCACGACACAGTGTGAATCTTTGTGATCAGTGTGTGTGCCTAATATTTACCCCCAACTGTTTTACACACAAATTGTCAAACAGAATTTGCACTTTATTTCCCAAGCATTTGGAGAAATACCACTATCAGGTTTTCCCCCCTTTTCAACATTATGATACTGATAGTGAGGGCCTACTGCGAACATTAATTTCGTTATCTGTCTCTCTATCGCTCTTGCATATTTTGGCGTAAGAACGAAGTGGTTCGTGATATGCCTTCTGCTTAGGTATTGCTATCTATGATTAAACATTTATTCTTCTTCGTTATTACTTACCTTAGCGTTGCAGAAAGTGCAGGCATGGTAGCTATAAATGTGAACAGCATGACGCAGAAAGAGAGGAAGACGAACAGCCACAGATACGGGCAGGATGAGCTGCAGATGCTGTTGATGGCTTCGTACGGGACTGATACGTTCGAATCTGGAAAATACAAATAAAATGTTCTTGAGATAAAAGAATCAGCGATAACTAATGCTCAGTAATTCCGCTTTCAGCAGAAATCTGCGATTTAAGAGGAATTTCCTCCAGCGGACGCTTCGGCTGGGGAATGAGCCCCCTGCCGAGGTTTTCTCGGGGGGCTACAGTAAGGGGTTTCTCCTAAAAAGGAGTGTACAGGTTTTTAAAGGGTCGGCAACGTGCATGTAACACCCCTGGAGTTGCAGGAGTCCATTGGCTTACGATATGCTGATTGCTTACCATCAGGTGGGCCGTATGTTAGTCTGCCAATGACGTGGTATTAAAAAATCTGCAACTTAACTAACCCTTTAAGAATGAGGAATCCTTGAGGAATGGAAGCGAGGAGTTAAAAGCCTGGACTTTGATTTTCGAGGCAAAAAGTTTGGAGATCCCTGTTCTTAAGAGTTATAGAATATCAACAAATTAATCCGGAGTTTTATTTTTTACGTACCTACATCAATAATGTGATTTAAGTCCACAGGAGGATGACGTGTGTCGGAGGCCAAGACTCATTTTCAGTCGTTACCAACCAAGTTAGTTAAGTCCTCATTCACAAGGAGAACAAACCATCAACGAATCCCATACAGGGATAAGTTCGCCTTTGTTGTATTTAATTTACTCTGTAACTGTGTTTTTCGTGTTTTTATTTCTATGTACAATAAAGTATATACATACATACATACGAATACCTTTAATTACATACCTGGAACACTATACAAGGAGGTCCCATTGGCGATGCAAGCGCAGTCGCTGTACAGCCGCGCCGCGCCGGCCAGCGCGCCGCGGGCGCAGCCGGCGTGGCACGGCGAGTAGTACGCCAGCCCGTCGGCGCCGCACACCGGCGCGAACGCCGAGCCCGAGCACCCGCAGTTCGTGTTGCAGGCCGCCGCCAATCGGTCAGAGCTGGGGATTCATTTGAAAATGCAGAAGTAGGTGAGTGTTTAGAGTTACTTATCTTTGTTTTTTTTGTATGTATATTCTTCGATCCCAATTGGGGTTTAGAGAAATTGAAGGAACTATTATAATAGGGTATTTGACTGTATTTAAAATTAGTACATTACGATACAAGTGCGAAAAATAGGAAATTCGAAACGAGTGGCGATAAATTAAAACACGACCGAAGGGAGTGTTTTAAATCGACACGAGTTTCGAATTACCTATTCGCACATGTATCGTACAACGTTTTACAGTACATATGACTCTTTAAATGTTTGATACAGTAACGTAATATGCTAATTTTCGCACTAGTGCGGTAAAGTAGCACCATATGTACTGTAAAAATTATTTTAATAGAGAAACGTACACAGCAGTTATTTTTAGACACAATTTCTATTTTAAAACCCGTATACAACTAATAAGAGTAACTGATTTGATTGTGACGTCACATGCCAGTGTTCCATATAAATTCCATGGTAGCAAAATCGTTTTGACAGTTCGAAAAAAGAAACTGGTTTGACTAGTAGTCAAATACCCTACATTTATTTTTCTCGAGGGACGAGAAACAGTATGGGAATTCGCTGCAAGTACCCTTACACCCTCTAGTCCCTTACCCTTTCTAATTAAAAATTTAAAGTGTAACGCGTGCATATGCTCTCGGAAAAGAATATTTTGTAAAGCGGAACTCTTCCTGGCAAAGAACTTACCGCGGCACGCTAGGCGACTCATTCCCAATAAGGACCAAAGTTGCTGTAACACATATCTTGATAATTTTCTTCTTCCTCACGCTGTCCCGGCATTTTGCCACGGCTCATGCCACGAAAGCCTGGGATCCGCTTGACAACGAATCCCCAGAATTGGCGTAGTTTTTACGAAAGCGACTTCCAACCCAGAGGGTAAACTAGGCTTTATTGGGATTAGTCCGGTTTCCTCACGATGTTGTCCTTCATCGAAAAGCGACTTACAAATGATATTTCATACATAAGTCCCGAAAAACTCATTGGTACGAGCCGGGGTTTGGCCCCGCGACCTCCGGATTGAAAGTCGCACGCTCTTACCGCTAGGCCACCAGCGCTTCTCCACAACACATATCACAATACTAGCGATAATGTACAAAACAACTAAATAACTAACCCAGGCACACTAGGCGAGTTATATCCCACAGTGACGCCAGCAAACGGATAATCGTCACACGTCAGCACGAAGCTAAACGTAAAGGCAGCAGCAACCAATGTGGCCGCTACACATAACTTGATGATGCCGGCACAGGCGAGGTTCCAGCGCTTGACCAGCCAGCCTCCGAGGAATGTTCCACCTCCGCCAGCGGGGACTGTGATAACACCTGGAAATGGAATTCTTCTGTTAGGAATTGCTTTTCTCGAAACCGAAGGAAGGTCGCAGAGGGAGCGAAACAGTGAATGTGGACGCTAAACTGAGACAAAAACAGATTGGTATCTGTCTCATTCAGAGGAAAGAGATGAAAGAACGGAGGCATGTTATTTTTTACAGGTACTACTTAATAACTGTTCTAAGTAGATGGATTTACTACTTTAACTAAAAAACATTATGTTTTGCTGCCCTAAATATGACATGACCCTAAATTAATTATATCAGTCAATCCTGCAGCAGTTTTACCGAGTAATATCCGTCATCAACTCATCACTTTCAGTCAACTCTCAACCTGGCTTACAAATCTTACCTAACAACAGAGCAGCCTCTGACGCGCTAACCGCGAACTGGTTCTCTATCAGCTTGGGCAGGAACGCGGCGAAGCCAGATATCAGCATGCCCTCGCTGGCGCCCGCCAGGTTCAGGAACAGGAACGTGGGGTTCCGGAGTAGCGCTGTAGCCGCTCGGGGCAGCTCTCGGAGCGAGCTGAAGGCGGCGGATTTGGAGGCTGATTCGTGGGCTTCGGAGACTTTGGAGTTGCGGATTTCTTCAGCACCTGGAACGTAGGATTGTTTTTTTATATTTAGGATCACCAACAGACCCCATTGTCATCGGATGGTCATCAAAAATCCGTCTGTAGTGGACTTAAAATTAAGGGATTGTCCAGAGATAGCTAGGTAACCACAGCTTATTCTAGTAGCTATTTTAGAGCATATATATATATAGGTATGTACAGAAGGACTTTATTTTTGTAGTATGGTGTAGTCTAGCGAAGGTCTTAAGAGAAACTATAGAAGTGGATCTTGGACCCTTATAATTTATCCTGGCTATTCGTTGTGCCTGTTTCCGTGTAGATTGGAAGTTGTAGCCAAAGAAAACCTTCAAACGCAATGAGAAAATCAGCCCTACAATAGTTTCAGCAAGTAATTTTACTTTATAATAAGTAATATTAAACGAGATGGAAAGATGATCTGATAAGGATTATGAGGCCCCTTGGATGAATCAGCATACAACTGGTGTTTGTGGAGATCTTTGGGGTGATGCCTAGTGGATGTCTTTTGACTTATATGGTGATCAGGAATGTATTCTTGATGCTTTAATTTTCGAATATACATACATATACCTATTTGTATTTTACTAGGACAAGGTATGAAGGTAGAAGAAGATAGATACTTAGTATTAGGTATATTGTGTTGTAGGAGGTCACGCTGTGTGGTAACTGGTAAATAGATGAGGTCGGTCAGTTCTTTTGAGGATGTTAGGACGTTTTTTCGGTATGATGTATAGTTAGTTACAAAGTTACCTGGTAGCTCATAGGGGAATGCCAGCAGTGGCACTGCTACAATGAGGCAGAGTAAAGCTGACAGCAGAAACCCGACCCACCACGCGCCAATCCAAACTGAGCTCACTGGCGTTATGCCGAGGCTGAAAAAGGAAAGGCTTTTCATTAGTACTTTATCACAAAGGTAAAGTAGATTTATAAGCCAACTTTAAGTAAGTAGGTTGTTTAGGTAGGTTGTCTGGAAGAGATCGCTCTTTAGCGATAAGACCGCCCGTTGTCTACCATAGTCTAAGCCGATGTTTAATTTGTATGTCATTATGTTCTTTCATATTGGTGAGCAATAAAGAATATTTGTATTGTATTGTAAGTAGGTAGGTAGTATTTGTATAAGAAATATTTAATTATTGGAAGTTTTTGTATTAAACAAAAAATAAAACTCTGTTAAGTAGGTAGGCGCGTAAACAATAAGTAACGTGATAACTGAAGCGCTGGTGACCTAGCGGTAAGAGGGTGCGACTTGCAATCCGGAGGTCGCGGGTTCAAACTCCGGCTCGTACCTATGAGTTTTTCGGAACGGAATTTGATGGGATCCCTTTGTTTGACATAATTATTGAAAGTCATAATGTAATGATAGTCATATTATCATTAGTCATAACTCTGAAACCGTTAACTTTTCAGGAATTTCCTTAGATTATCCTATAGATAGGTTAGGTTAGGTTAGGTTTGTTTTATGGCAATCCTGAAAAGTTACGCGTTTCTGAGAAAAACCAAATTATGACTAACGAAAATGCGGACAAACAATACATTATGACTTAAAACTTTATGGGAAACAATAGAGACCCGAATTTGATATTTACCAGTCGCTTTTCGGTGAAGAATATCATCGTGCGGAAACCGGACTAATCCCAATAAGCTCTAGTTTACCCCCTGGGTTGGAAGGTCAGATGGCAATCCCTTTCGCAAAAACTTGTGCTTACGCCAATTCTTGGAATTAGTTGCCTAGCAGACCCCAGGCTCATATGAGCCGTGGAAAAATGCCGAACAACGTAAGAAAGATGATGATGAGACTACGCACGTTAACTTTGCACAAGCTCGGTAGGTAGTAAGAATTACAATGAATTAAATAAGAAAAGTAGATAGTAGTAGTGCCTATAATCTCCATACTAAGTATGGTCCGTCTCTAGGTAACTAATTAAAATAGCAAGCAGAAGACCTTACATATTTAATTTGAAAATGAAACAGTAGCTCAGATGATTCTATCATTCTTGTCTTGTCAGGCAATAAGGTCGTGTATACATATTTTTGGCACTTTGTCCGTGTCATATTTAATACCTTGACTGTACCTCCTATTCGTTATGTTACAGTGAAAATTATATCGCATGTTACGAGTATTAGGCGACAAAAATTGACTAAGGGTAAAGGTACATCCAACAATAAATAGTTTAATTTTTTTCTTCCTAAACTGACTACAGATTCCTCAAGCACTCAACGTTCAATTACTCAACGCACACTGAGCGTGTAGTCGCTCAACTTGAGTATTTCCGCGTATGCGGTTTGCTCAGCAATCGAGATGCAGACGCTCAGATGTTTGACGTACACTCGGCGTTGATTATTGGACAGCTAAATGAGTTGCGTGCGAGCATGCATAGATTGTACAGCTACTGATCAATATTATGTAATGGACTTAGAATAATAAAGTCTAGAAATCTAGTTCCACACCGATCTGTGAAAAAGTGAATTCAAAGTACAACTAAGACTATCTTAAGACGATTAGCTATAATAAAATATTTTTTTTGTAATCAAGTGAAAGAGTGAAACTGCAATGTTGTAACCTCGTCCAAAACATACTTAGTCTAAATATAAGTAGGTAATATGTAGTTTGGATAGCCATTTAGGTCAGTAGAAAAGGCGACAAATTAAAAAAATGTACGAGTATGCACGAAGTTGTCCTCCCATAGAAAAAATTTGAATTTCGCGCCTTTTTCTACTGACAAAGTGGGTTTGGCGGAGATTATTTAAATAAGCAAGCTGTAGAATCAACACAATAATAAATTAAATAAGTTTCTGTAGAAACTTTATTTACGACACAAGCTACTATTGTCCTGTTTATCTTATACCTTTAAACGAGCAATTTTTGTATACATATATATATATATATATATATATATATATTTCTGTGATCTCGGAAACGGCTCTAACGATTTCTCTGTGGTATATGGGGGTTTTTGGGGGTATACAATCGATCTAGATTAGTCTTATGTTTGGGAAAACGCGTGTTTTCGAGTTTTCATGCTTTTTTCTTTCGACGCAGAATTGGTACGCGGACGGCTAGAAACGAGTGTTACGGGTTCGAATCTCGCCCGGTGACTAACTTTTGTTTTTTTTTTATATGTTCAAGTTTATATATAATTTTTAATTTTTATTGTTTTAGACAAGTTTCATTTAGTAAAAAAATGTAGTTAAGATTATCACCTATACACCACCATATTACAATAAATAGTTATAACCGAGCAAAGCTCGGTCGCCCAGGTACTGTGCAATAAAGTGACATACATACATTGCCGACAGACCGCTCTTTGCGAAGATAGTCGTTTCGATAAATACAGGTGCTAGGTGTTTGAAGAAAAACAGATGCTAAAAAAAGATTTATAGCATTCAAAAATAATATTGAACAGAAAAAATGTATCGCGGCGATAGACGTTATGAAAAGTCGCGTGAACATTTTTATACATTATTCAAGTTTTCGATTGGCGTTTTCTATCAGCGATTGTCATCTTACTTAGTAGCCATCAGTACCCCTAGTGTAAATATTTTCGACAGCGAAACGTGACGTACGCGTTTGCGTTAAGTGTCATTTTGTATGAGATTTTTGACTTTCCAAAACGTCCCGCTTGGCGCGCTGTTCAAAAACCCATACAAAATGAGACTTAACGCAAACGCGTACGTCACGCATAAGTCTCATTTTGTATGGGTTTTTGAACAGCGCGCCAAGCGGGACGTTTTGGAAAGTCAAAAATCTCATACAAAATGACACTTAACGCAAACGCGTACGTCACGTTTCGCTGTCGAAAATATTTACACTAGGGTTACAGGTCCCATTTGGTATTATTTTATTTACTAAATATATATCTATCTAGCGGTCATTTTACGTAGACGTCCACAGGGCCGCATCACACGCATCGGACGCATCGCACACAACGGATTTTTAAGGTGTTTATTTTGTCACAATAATTTATTGACCTGTCAATTAGTTATTTAGCTCCTTTCTATTTAATAAAATTCAAAGTTCCTGCAACGTAAATTTAAATGTAACTAAATTTAATTTTTTAGTTTTATTTATGTTTCTTTTAACCGTTGTTTTGTTATTGGTAATTAGCAAACCAGTAAGGAAGAGCGGTATCTCTTGCCACATAACCACTCGGGTCACCCCCCGCACCCGGGTGGTATGCGGAATGCATTTCCCCCCCTAGAAAAAAAAAAAAAAAGGTATCTTGTATACTTAAAAAGAGACGCCAACCTGCATATTGTTAAGTTATGAAGTTACTGAATATTTTTTTTTTATTAATTTACGGGATAAATATATAGGTCATACTAAGCAACTTTTACTACCTGACCAACCGCGAAATCACGAAAAAAAAATTACTCTCCCATACAAAATGGCCAAGGTCAGAAAGCCAAATTGTATGAAACAGCAAGTTTTTTTCGCGATTTCAGGATAAGTCTCATAGTAAAAGTTAATACCTATATATTCATCTATTTTTTTTTTTATACTATGTCGGTGGCAAACAAGCATACGGCCCGCCTGATGGTAAGCAGTATCCGTAGCCTATGTACGCCTGCAACTCCAGAGGAGTTACATGCGCGTTGCCGACCCTAACCCCCTCCCACTCCTCGTTGAGCTCTGGCAACCCTAATCTAATCTATTGCAGGTGACTAAATAAATACCCTGTAGAAAGTCACAAAAGTCCGTCCACTGATGCGTTGCGCGCGATGCGTGCGATGCGTGCGATACGGCCCTGTGGAGGTCTACCTTTAAGAGGCTGTCAACACCCAATGTCCTCGAAATTGATGTTACTTAAACAGTTTTTTAAGAAAGACTATTTGTTTTAGTCAAGTAATAAAAATATATGTTCATATTAATTATATTTCAAAGACCGTGGTTGTACTCGATACAAAAAAAAAAAGAAAAAAAAAAAGTAGTAAATATTAAATCTAATGATTTGTATTCTCTAAGATAATGAGCTGCATGTAAATTTAGTATAAGCAAGATATTATGTCTTTCTTTTCTGTTGTTAAAGTTTAATAATCTTACCTAAACCTACTTTACAATTTCATAGAAGTGAAACCAAATTGTATAAGTCTGGTTTGAGCAGCAAAGAATGTTATTATTCTATAAGTGGAAACTGTTATGGCTTGTGTGTATTCTATATTTGTTTAAACATATGTATTATTTTTCGCTGTTTGTTTCCCAATAATGAATAAAAAAAAAAAAAAAAAATACATGACTGAACGAAATCGGCTCGATAGAAAATAATTGCAAAGATTGGTCTTAAAATCACAATTAAACGGTTTTATGTCTTTATTGTTTTGACTTATGGGTCTGCAATTAAAATCACAATTTCAAAACATTTATATCTAAACCGCTATTGAGTAAAATATTACACTAATAATCCACTTTTTTTATTTAAATATTTTTCTTATTATTCCCTTGCCCAGGTCCAGTAACATGCGACAGTGCTATCTCATTTTCTCCGATACAAATAGACAGAGTGCGCGCTTTAGGTATTGTACGAACAATTCAATGTTCTAACTCAAGAGCACTCAGAAAAATAAAGGGCATCTAAAATGAATTGAAATAATAGAAGCCCCGCTTCAAATGTTAAACGGGAAACGAATACTTCGCTTTGTTCTATTATTATAATTGTTTTATTTGTTTTGTTTTGACATTCGTTAACGACAAAATTTAACACGTTTATTGCAGATTTAACGTTGATTGCAAGAAATAAGAGAAACCCCCAATTTAACGAAAGCTGGTTAAGACTTAAGAGCCCAGCATCAACGTGGTCACTAGCGCCACTGCTAAATAATTGTAATTATTTAAATTTAACGATAGATATTTAAAAAAGGGGGCCGCTACGTACTGTATTTTGTATCGAAGTACCTTTTGAATACATCATAATAGTTTTTACGTTGCTGGATTCGTCGATCTAGGCGTCCAAAGTTAAAACGGCCGTTTTTGTTTTAAGTTCATAGATCGACGAATCCAGCAACATAGAAACTAGTTTGAGTGTTCAAAAGGTACTTAAATACAAAATACAGCACGTAGCGGCCCCCTTTTTTAAATATCTATCGTCATATTTAAACTATCACAATTATTTTCCAGTGGCGCTAGTGAGCACGTTGATGGGCTCTTAAACCTTTAACAGACCAAATTTAAAAAAGCACACGACTAGCCTGCCTTATCACTTCTTTAAAACCCTAAAAATTCTGTATAAGAAAAAAATACAAATAAGCTTTGGGCAAAAATTTAATTTTTGGTACAAGCTTTTATCGCTGACTGTATTACTTTTCTTTCCACAGGCAACTAATAATACTCATC
This sequence comes from Cydia pomonella, assembly GCF_033807575.1. Classification (NCBI taxonomy): domain Eukaryota; kingdom Metazoa; phylum Arthropoda; class Insecta; order Lepidoptera; family Tortricidae; genus Cydia; species Cydia pomonella. The sequence goes on from NC_084708.1 coordinate 1,770,018, forward strand.
GAGACAATTCTAATAACCCCAAACACAATTAGGTTACGTTGTTTTATCACAGAGTTCCTGTGGCCACCTCCTGTCTCCATCGGATCAGCTTGAATATCTAAGTGTGCCCTATATTACACTCAAGGAATACGGGACAATAATTATATATAAGTAACATACACTGTGATCAGTTTATAGAATCGAATGACTGACCATCAGTTCATCCTATAAAGTGTTAGAAACTTAATTAGTAATTCGTCTAATTACTGAATGTGTTAATTTACTTTACAACTGAACTTTTAACCACGTATTAAATAGGCCATATTATAAAAAAGCTTAAAAACTAATATTTTTATTCCGTTTACGGTGCAAACAAAAACACTGCATTTAAATTGTCTAAATCTGCTAATTCCAAATAGGCAGGCGGTGAAATATTACCTCTGGCGTCGCGTCGGATGATGGATGACAGTTCCTTCAGATTTCTTGTTTGGGCTTTATCATCATCTTCCTCCCGTTGTCTTGGCATTTTTGCCAAGGCTCATGGAAACCTGGGGTCTCAATCCCAAGAATAGCCGTAGGCACTAGTTTTTACGAAAGCCAATGCCATCGAATCTTCGAACCCAGAGGGTAACAAAGGCCTTATTAGGATTAGTTCGGTTTCTTCACAAAGTTTTCCTTCACCGAAAAGCGACTGGTAAATATCGAATAATATTTCGCACATAAGTCCCCAAAAACTCATTGGTACGAGCCGGGGTTTGATCCCGCGACCACCGAATTGCAAGTCGCAGCTTTTACCGCTAGGTTACTAGCGCTTCTTTTGGTTGGGATTTATGTAAAAAAATATTGAAGAAATATTTATTTATCGTATCTTTACTAATTGAATGCTACATAAATAAATGTGCTTTAAAAACATTTTAAGTAGGTACGTCACAGTTACTTCATAAAAAAAAATACTGCCATAGGGATCAACATTCAACGCGAGAGGCATAGCTAGTATTAAAAGTTATCAGCTCGCCTCACGCTCGCTGGCTACCATAATAAAATTGTCGCATAATAAAGAACTCCGTGTTCCAAAAGACATTAACAACCATACGCACAAAACCCCACTTCCGATAGCTCGGAGCTAAAAATCGTTATAACTCCACAAAAGACCCGAACAAACACTTCTACGGCCTCATCCACGCATATTAAAACGATACCACAAAACTGCAGTTCAAAAGTCGGAAAATCATATTCCCGCGAAAGCTGAGCTGGAAACTGAAATTAATTTGGCTGGCAACACAATAGGGTGAAAGCGAGAGCTACTTGGCTGAATGAAGCCCGCCCGTGCCCGTGTCAGATGAGATATTAAAAGTATAACGCTTGTCTGTGGTAACGGTTTTTTTTTTAAACCGTAGGAATAGGAACATAGCCCAATTTCAAGAGATGGTTTAACTTAATCGTTTCATAATTTACTTAATTCAGTAACTAACGTAGGGAAGACACTGTAGAGATATCTGCATCTCATTTCTTCATATTGCTGCGTCTCTGTCGTCAATTACTGATTTAAGTAAGGTGTATGCTCAGAAGAATGAGGCAGGGTATTCTGGGAAATTGCTTTCGCGTAATGTAATATGCTTAAGGGAAATTTAATTTTCTAAACCAATACATCGTGTTTTCGCTTGTCGACTTTGTAATCGTGTTTTAGAAGGTTTGTTCATTATTATTAAGTTTACCTTAGGTTGTTCATGCAGTGCAAATTAAGTAGATTTTTTATAATTTCCCTCGCAATCCCTAATAACTTTTGAGCGCTGGGCAGCATCTGAGTTACTAAGACTTTACCCAATACATCGAAATTTTACGGGTGTCTTGTTCCGGGTGTCGGGTCTACTGTATCCCATAAAGTTTTAAGTCATAATGTAATGATTGTCTACATTTTCCTTAGCCATAATTTGGTTTTTCTCAGAAACGCGTAACTTTTCAGGATTTGCCATAAAACAAACTTAACCTAACCTATCTATAGGATAACTTGAGGAAATTCCTGAAAAGTTAACGGTTTCATAGTTATGACTAATGATAACATGTAGTCATGTTATCATTAGTCATAACTCTGAAACCGTTGAAAGTCATAATGTAATGATAGTTCATTACATTATGACTTTCAATAAATAAAACAAAGGGATCCGAAAATTTCCACCATATATGGGCCTTAGCGAGTCCCTAGCGAGGCCCTAGATGGCAGAACACTGGGCTAGCGATCCTGTTATCGTGCGTTCAAGTCTCACCCAAGACAGTGAATTTTTCCACTTTTATTTGTTTCTTAGCTTAATAGCATCGTTAGCAGAGTTTCAGCTTAATACAATATTAATTTAGATTAAAGAGCTCTTCAAACCAGTGAACATTTTATCGAAACAACGAAATCGAAATCGCCAAAAAAATAAAGATTTGATGGCTGTTACTTACGCTTCGGAGTCCACGGTAACGAAATCTGTGTAGATCTTGAGCATTTGCCCACCCACCACGTAGCCCAGCGCTGGGCCCACCACGGCCATTGTGTAGTACACACCTGGAACAAACAAACAACCATAGTAATTCACTTCCGGCCCGATTCGAAGAATGAGATACGATAACGATAAGTTCTTGTTTAGATAATTTCATTTAGATATCGTTTGTATGTCGTTTAATTGACAGAAGCAGCTCGATTCGGGCAACCAATGTCACTTTGACGTTAGACATATCGTAGATAGATCTTATTGGGATCAAATAAACGTCAATTTTAACATATCGTTTAGTTACCGTTCTTTTAAAGATCTTTCCAAGATCTTAAACGTGTCTATCATTCTTCGAATCGCGCCATAAGTAAACGGCGAACGTCTCAAATGACGCGAAAAGGAACAAGGCGTGTTTTTACAGCTAAAAGGGGGTTAAGATCGTCGTGTCGTGAAAGCTTTACTGTGCTTTTATTCCACGCTTTTTGCTATCAAGACTCTTAAAGTGGATTTGACTTTTTTGAGAAGGTTATTTTTTCCATATCATGCTACAACAAAAGCAGTTTGAACGGTAGTAAGTATGGCTTTAAGGTAAATCAATTCATTTTCTAATTTCACATACGGGTATTATGCGGAGTAATTTTTATACGGTATAGGGACCGTGCGCGTTGGAGGGTCTGCCATCTTGTGGCCTGAATCGGAACAATAAACATTTACATTTACACGTCACGTGTTTTCCTGTGCATAGTAGGTTCTGCCATCTTGTGGGCTACATCGGAACAGTAAACATCACATTTACGCCTCGCGCCAAAAATCTGACGGCTCCTGTGCTGCCTCCTACAGTTCATGCACGCTCCCTATACATGTAAGTTATATTCTGACGTTTTATACAGATTTCAACGATTTTTGAAGTGAAAACTTTAGCGGCGCTGTGCACTTTCTGTGATGGGGAAAAATGTTATGACCCTGTCGGTCAGATTAAAAATTCGTAAGGACACGTGACCTGATCGTAAAACTCCATGATGGTTCTAGTAATGATGATGGTGTAAGAGTCGTTGAAATTATGGAGGGAAGTTGATTTTTCTGAGAGATAAACTTTTTAATGTTAAGTTCTGAAGTGTTACATTTTTAATGTAATATATATTGTCATGTTTGTGTACGATAGCGCATTAAATGAATATTGTATTTCACCCCATAAATGATAGTACTTTAATATTGATAATTAAAGCAATTCGTGCAAAATTATTCCTAACCATTCCATAATATCAAAAATGCAAAACGTTGATAATCAAGTTTTCACTTCTAGTCACACTCCCAGAGTGCAATCCATTGATTTTTATTTATTTAAATTTTATTGCACAAATTTACAAAATGGCGGACTTAACGTCTAACGACCATTGGGCTAAACAGACACAGTTAGTTTGGTGCAGGATTGGAAATTTATATGGTTTTTAGTTTGTATTGTCAAACATTTAATTCCTCAAACTCCATACAGGTAAATTTTAATTAAATTATCTATTATCTTTTTCAGTGCGCATGAACTGATATGGTAAATTAGCAGTTTGCTTAATTTTTTGTTATTGAGGAAACAACAAAAATCGCAACTAGGAATACCTCTTAAGATACGTCAATAATTTGCTAAATACGATATGGATCGGATGTCAGTGAAAGTGACGTTTTTTGAAGCAACGTCACTTTCTAATATTCGATCGATATCGTATCTCTGAGGAATTCATAGTTGCGATTTTTCCATACAAACGCTCTCGACTGTTTCCTCCCTGGATTTTTATCCTAGATCAATGATTTTTTCAAATATGATCAATATCATCAATATCTGTGCCGCTATGTTTTACTTTTATTGATTATTTTTTTTTTGAAGAAACTTCCATCGCCTCGAAAATCGCAAAAACGGCTCCATTGAATTGGCTGCAAAAAAAGGCGCAGTATACAAATATGACACCAAATATCCAAAAAATCAAAACATTACGGCATAGATTATTTCTTCCTCATGTAGTTCCCAAAATTTCATAATAATTGGTTGCGTTTTGGAGGAGGAAACAGTCGAAACGAAACCTTTTTTGAGTTTGTTGCGTGGGTATTTTAGTCCGAGCTGCAGTTGTCCTTATCGCACGCAGGCACTCCCGCCCACCGCAGCGCGACAGAACCATAGCTTTAAAAATTCGAGATTTGAAAAGTAGCTCAGCTACGAATTGCTCTTAAGGTTTCTAAGTCGAATCGGACCGAGAAAATATTACGGTACTACGTAAGAACTACGGCGTAGCGGCCGTAGCACTCGTAGCATAAGGCGGTTATCACATTGCGACACACTTCGGAACGGCGTTCGGTGATACAGTTTTTGATTTTGTACTGTAGAGACTTTGTACTTCTTGTATGCAAAATCTGCATGGTACAACACACTGGCTACGCCTCTCTGTGCGAAGGTGCGAATCGCACGACGGTTCGCGCTTTCGGACGGGTGCGGCCGCAGGGTATGCCATACCGAGCTGCGTAGTCCCGAACGGTTTTTGGTACTGTCAGCTGCGAAATTGCATGGAGAGATTATGAATGAATTTATTGATTTTGATTTCAAAGAGTGATAAGCACTGAAACTTTCCTGTAACGTCTTGCGGTCCGATATGAAGAATGAGATACGATAACGATAAGTTCTGGTTTAGGTAGGTTCTCATTTAGATAGCTACAGACTGTGATATGTTTGCGTGGCGATGGACGGCTGTATGCAACTATGCAGTGAAGGTCTGAAGTATTGTGAGAGAATGGATGATAGTTGTTCAACTGTAATAATTTAGCCTTATAAATGTAAATGTACTTAATTTTGATGGCGCATTAGTTAACCACTGTAATGTCATGTAAACATGTTTTCAATAAATAAATGGTCTTTTACGGCTGTTTTTTTTTATTATTTATTCTATAAAATATCTTACATTGAACTAAACAGAAAAGTGCCGTGAAACCCTGTCGGGTTTGTATCGAGGTTTGATGGCACATGAACGCGGTTCGGCGTGCACCGTACCTCCGGACGGAGATACGCGTACGTGCGTCGCTCCGCACGCCGCCGCAATGAAATGCAGCGACAGTGTGATAAGTTGATAACCGCCTAACTTGCGCAACGAGTAAATAAGTATTTTTAAATTAAAAGATATAAAAAAGTCACAAGAACTTTCAAATTTGTCTAATATTGATATCAATTGCAGCGTAGCTCATTATGTTCTAAACAAAAGCTTGCAAAAATATCATACTAAATAAACGCCCACATTTCCGTCTAATAATTAGAATTTCCACTAAAATGACAAACGGTATGAATCGCAATGAATAATGTATGGATATGAATAATAATGTAGAACAAACCGCGTCCATCTGTTTGCAGCGCAAACAATCACATTGTATGCGGCATTCGAACTTCCAACACCATCATGATTTGATATACATTAGTACCCCTTTACGGCCACCCCACACTAGCGTCTTTTGAGAGTCGGCGTCGTTTGCAGAGCAAACAATCACATTGTATGCGGCATTCTGACTTCCAACACCATCGTGATTGATATACATTAGTACCTCTTTACGGCTCCCCCACACTAGCGTCTTTTGAAAATCAGCGTCTTTTGAGAGTCGGCGTGTAGATATGTAGAGACTGTATACATCTCTAATAAAGTATCTAATATTTCATTGATTCCATATTTGTAATTGTATTGTGTTATTTTTATTGATTGTAAAAATTTGATATGTAAAAGTGCCTCTGAGGCCTATTTGCTGAATAAATGTATGTTTCTTGGTTTGATACACAGTAGTATCTTTAGGGCCACCCCACACTAGCGTCTTTTGAGAGTCGGCGTCTAGTCAGCGCTATGGAATATGGCGTCGCTGCGCAGTTGCGTCGAACAGCAGTCCTAAGAGTTAACTAGACGACGACGCTCAAAATAAATACGGTAGTGTGTCGTGTCTCTTAATCCGGATGGGAAAAAACCGGACAAAAACGAATTAAAGAGATTTCCGAACTATAGATGGCAATTTGAACAGTATTTAATTCGTAAATAAATGAAAGATTTATGTATATTTGAATATTTATTTAATCAAAATTAACAAAACAACCTATAAACATTACTTAGGCAATAGCGGGATAGCAACGGTATGATGCCGGCCCCTCCAAACCCCGCACACCCCGCCGTCGCCCGTGCTGAATCCGTCCGGATTATAGAGTCCACCGGATTATCCGGATCTCGTTCTAAGAGTCCGTCTACTTTGCACGGACTCGAATAGAACAAAGTACCATTATTTCACAGAAATTATGATATTGACACACTTTGTCATTAAAAACGCAATGCAGAGCTTGATCCGACTCTATAAATATTGGCACAGAGGAACTCAAATAGATTCACGCATACAACACGTCATTGCCAGTGAAATTTGATGATTGTTGTTTTATTACCCCATAATGTATCAGCACCAATCATGGGACACAATATCTCCGTCGCGCTGACGGGGGCGGCTCTTAAAATTAGTGCGATAAGGACAACTGCAGCTTAGGCGAAAAATTCTGCCTAAAACTCTCAGAAATGGAGGTTTCGTTCTCGACATTTTCTTCCTCCAGAACTTTACCAATCGTAACGAAATTTTGGGAACGGAATGGGAAAGAAATTATCTGTGCCTGACCGTTTTGATTGCCTGTCTGAAGTTTCTATTAATATTTAGCTTACGAGTAAATATGAAAATCACATTCACCAATTCATTCGTTCATTGCCGTTTTCACGTATGTAGATGTTTGTGTAATCATTCACTTAAACTCTCCTCGTTAATTAAGAAACGCTCGAATTGTACTACAAAAAATTATCAAGTCAAGAACAGGTTGTTAAAGTTCGAATCTCGTTCGGGAAAATAGCATTTGATTTTGAGCTAGCAAATTGTGTTTTTATTATACTTTAGTTAAGTAGTCGACTTGTGGAAACAAACACCTATTCGTGGTCCAAAATTGAGGATTTTTTTTTTACTTGAACTATTTAATTTAAGTATCCATTACTTAATAAAAAAAGCGGCCAAATGCGAGTCGAACTCGCCCATGAAGGGTTCCGTACCATTTATGACGTATTAAAAAAAACTACTTACTAGATCTCGTTCAAACCAATTTTCGCACACATTTTATCACTTTGGAAGTGTCTCTCGCGCTAACTATTTAGTTAAGAAAAAAAAAAATTAGAAACCTCAATATCATTTTTGAAGACCTATCCTATATACCCCACACGTATAGGTTTAATGAAAAAAAAAATGAGTTTCAGTTCTAAGTATGGGGAACCCCCAAAATTTATTGTTTTTTTTTTTTTTGTGATGATTGATGATTTGTGTGAAAATCGGTTCACAGAATACATCTACTTACCAAGTTTCAACAGTATAGTTGTTATAGTTTCGGAAAAAAGTGGCTGTGACATAAACGGACAGACAGACGGACATGCCAAATCCATAAGGGTTCCGTTTTTTGCCATTTGGCTACGGAACCCTAAAAATGTTTGCTTTAAATAAATGGCACGTGCAGCGGTAATGTCTTATTTATTTAAAAAAACTTTTAAGCATATTAAGATTAATTTTAATGTAAGTACTAACAAATGATATGGGCTTATTATGTCTGAAATAAATGATTAAATTGAATTTAAAATATCAGGGACAAATCTGAGACAGGAAAATAAAGTAGGTATTGGATTAGGATCTATTGGCTAGATATCAGAATCCAGACACAATTTGGCGCTACACCAAACAATTTTAGATAAGGGACAGGAATTGTAGGTGACTTGTGCATGTACTTTTTACCGAAAGGTTTAGTTTTATACCATTTTACAACGACTTGTTTTCTATGTTGGGGGTGTGGTTGATAACTTCTAAACGCCCTAATTTTGTTGTACCTACTCGTATTATAATATCTATTAATAAAAAATTGTACCAGACATAGGTTGCCAGATCTCAACGAGGGGCGGGAGGGGGTTACGGTCGGCAACGCGCATGTAACTCCTCCGGAGTTGCAGGCGTACATAGTGCTTACCATCAGGCAGGCCGTATGCTTGTTTGCCACCGACGTAGTATAAAAAAAAACCTATGGCATTCCTATACCTATCTATGTTACTTATACAGGCTGTATCTATGTTACTTATATCTAGTATATCTGGTAGTACACAACAAAAAACCCGTACTCGAACTCAAGGGCCCTCCACCACGAATGGAGCCACGCTAGTAATGGAACGCGCCTTTTAGGTGTTACATAAATAGGAACGGATCAGGAATGACCACTAATGCCTAGTAAAACTAAGATATAGTCTAGTATATCTGGTAGTACACAACAAACCCGCACTCGAACTCAAGGGCCCAACACCACGAACGCTGCCACGCTAGTAATGGAACGCGGCTGTTAGGTGTAACCTAGTGGGATGGGACGCTTGAACAGTCTTGCGTGGTTCGATGTTTGCTCCTCCTTAACGTGAAAACGGCTTAACAGATTTCGATGAAATTAGTCACAAAAATAGTTTATCATGTTCGAAAGGACATAAGATACTTATTATTACGAATTTCAACCCTTTAGGGGGTGAAATTGGGGTTGCAGTTTAGTAAGAGTGTACTAAGGGTGAGATGTAATTTAACGGCTTCCACACAGACAAATTCGGGGGCAAGAATTGGTAATATATCTTGTAGTAGACAACAAACCTGCACTCTCGATACTCGAACTCAAGGGCCCTTTACCACGAATGGTGGCATGCTAGTAATGGAACGCGCCTTTTAGGTGTGACGTAGGGTGAATGTGCTAAATGCATTTGGACGCTCTTAGTGTGTGAAGAGCAAAGTTTCTTTTTGAAGAAGCTTGTAGGATCTTTTATAAGTTATAAGGCACATAACTCTTAATAGGGCACATTTTTAGGGTTCCGTAGCCAAATGGCAAAAAAACGGAACCCTTATAGATTCGTCATGTCCGTCTGTCTGTCCGATTCTGTCACAGCCACTTTTTTCCGAAACTATAAAAGCTATACTGTTCAAACTTGGTAAGTAGATGTATTCTATGAACCGCATTATGATGTTTACACAAAAATAGAAAAAAACACAATAAATTTTGGGGGTTCCCCATACTTAGAACTGAAACTCAAAAAATCTTTTTTCATCAAACCCATACGTGTGGGGTATCTATGGATAGGTCTTTAAAAATGATATTGAGGTTTCTAATATCATTTTTTTCTAAACTGAATAGTTTGCGCGAGAGACACTTCCAAAGTGGTAAAAAGTGTCCCCCCCCCCCCCCCCGTAACTTCTAAAATAACAGAATGAAAAATTAAAAAAAAATGTATGATATACATTGCCATGCAAACTTCCACCGAAAATTGGTTCGAACGAGATCTAGGAAGTAGTTTTTTTTAATACGCCATAAAAATTTAAATTTTTTTTTTTTTTTTCATCAAACCCATACGTGTGGGGTATCTAGGGATAGGTCTTCAACAATGATATTTAGGTTTCTAATATAATTTTAACAGAATGAAAAATCTAAAACAAAATATATGATATACATTACCATGCAAACTTCCAACGAAAATTGGTTTGAACCAGATCTAGTAAGTAGTTTTTTTTAATACGTCATAAATGGTACGGAACCCTTCATGGGTGAGTCCGACTCGCACTTGGCCGCTTTTTTATTACATAAGGCAAAAATTACTACCTACATGTAAGTAACATTGTTTTCGTGATTTTTTAACAGACAGAAATTTTACGACAAACTATGGAAACATAAAAACTCGCCTGCTGTGCAGGCTCTAAGGCTGCTGAACTCCCTTCTGTCATGGGCACCAGATTGTGATATGTTTGCAAGTCGATGGACGGCTGTGTATCAGATGTGCCTGCGGTATTGCGAGGTGATGGACGAAAGTTGATTGTGATCTGTTTTTCCTAGTATGTAATCCAATTATATAATCTGAATTGTACAGTGCTTTGGTCTCGACTGTAATGCTGTATATTATTACGTTTCACAAAATAAAATAAAATAAAGAAAAAATGGACTGAAAAAGTGGCTTTTTTTAAATTGCAAGCTATTATAGACAGTTTTATCCACACGATAAAATAACCATTTAACATCCAGGGCTACGACAATTCAATCCTGCAGCGAAAACGCTATGTTACATTTATTTAGAACGTTGTGTTGACACCTACTACAGTTACATAAAATTCAAGTAGTAATATTAAAAATACAAGTTTCCTAATAGTAGTATATGCAACAGTTGTATAAGAAGGGTCAAAAAAGGCGAGTGGCGTGAGTTACAATGTGAGCGGGAGCCGAAGGTAGATGTACATTTTTTCAGAGGTTGTGCAATAAAGAGGATTTGTATTGTATTGTATTGTTCTTATATTCGTGTTAATGAATGCATAAATGACAGATAACAGTAGAGGAGTAGGAAAAACACTTTATGTGACGTTTACACAATAAAAGTATGATTGCGAACTACCTGCAAGTCAGTGTTGCCAGGCGTACGATAAATGACGTACACGTACGATAATTGGGCTCCGGTACGTTGTATGTTCCAAAGAGCATTATCGTACGCAAAAGTACGATAATTTCAGCCCTTAGACAATGACACCAAAAAAGTCTAGTTTTTGAAGCAAAGTATGACACTTTCCTTGCGAAATAGGCTACAATTAGCACCTTTTAGGTGTTCGGCTCCTTGGTCTACGTCAAAATATCGAAATTTCCTGTAAACCGTTTGGATCTATCACAACAATACACAAATATATCTGCTTTTTTGCGCAATTTAAACGAAAATTGCGTTTTTGTTTGATAATACATTGGACATGTAAGCTTATTTTTCTAGAAATTTTGGGAGTAGTGCCTTTTTGTAGGCGTACGATAATTTTTTCATCGGTACGATAATTTTGATACTCAAATACGATAATTCTCTTCTGCTCACCTGGCAACACTGCTGCAAGTCGACAGTCTGTTTTCAAGTGCCAGGGCAAGTGGATGGGTTGCAAAGCATACGATCACAATCTGTATTTTATTTACCACCTTGTCGTACAACGGAGCCATGACGTCACACTAAATAAGCGCAACAATATAATTTCGTCCTGGAAAACTAAATTGGCTTGTAATTTAGATAGATCGATCGTCTTTTGGATGAATGGTTCGGTTTCCCAAAACACAGTCTAGCATTGCTTAAATGCATTCTTTAGGCGTTTAAAATCTGGCTTATTTTCAACCAACTAAGCTCATCTTCTTCTTCCTCGCGTTGTCCCGGCATTTTGCCACGGCTCATGGGAGCCTGGGGTCCGCTTGACAACTAATCCCAAGATTTGGCGTAGGCACTAGTTTTTACGAAAGCGACTGCCATCTGACCTTCCAACCCAGAGGGTAAACTAGGCCTTGTTAGGATTAGTCCGGTTTCCTCACGATGTTTTCCTTCACCGAAAAGCGAGTGGTAAATATCAAATGATATTTCGTACATAAGTTCTGAAAACTCATTGGTACGAGCCGGGGTTTGAACCCGCGACCTCCGGATTGCAAGTCGCACGCTCTTACCGCTAGGCCACCAGCGCTTCTACCAACCAACCACCTAACCAACCAACCAACTAAGCTCATATTTGCATTAAAAGTCATGTGATATGGAAGTAGGTATAGTCATTTTCATTTACTTATTTATTTATTTATTTATTTATTTATTTAACATTTATTACACAATACAAAAAAAGTACAAATGGTGGACTTAATGCCTTAAGGCATTCTCTACCAGTCAACCATTGATTTTTCATTTGTATGAATTTTACGCCAAAATTTATTTCTTACGACAATATAGATGAATAGATGTAGTAAAAATGTATACGTAACAAAATATTTCCGTATTTTTTAGTCTGGTAAATAACTTTCTTTCCCAAGTAAAAAAAAATATTAAATTTAACATGAGTATAACAATTCAATATTATTATGGGATAATAAGGTCAGCAATAAATTGCTCGGATAATTAGCTGAAGATAATAAATATTAAATAAATAAATAGATATATAGGGACATTATTACACAAATTGACTAAGTCCCACGTTATGCTCAAGAACTTAAGAAGAACTTAAGAAGTTACTTAAGAAGGCTTGTGTTGTGGGTACTCAAACAATATTATATATAATATACAAATAGTTAAATACATAGAAAACATCCATGACTCAGGAATTTGTGCTTATCACACAAATACATGCCCTTACCGGGATTCGAACCCAGAGCCATCGGCTTCATGGACGGGGTTACTACCCACTAGGCCAGACCGGTCGTCTTAGCTTAAGATAATAATTATATAATGTATATTATGTAAACGACAAATCGAAAGAGCTTGTTGCTAGGCTTACTTCAATACAGAATATTTGAAGTTTGATTTAAAAAGCGCAATTGGGTACTTGACACATGTTGAATATTATAACAGAATTTAGTTAAATGGATAGAAAATGAGCCATCCATTATAAAAAAGTGTAATATAAAAAATTATATTGAGATTATAAAAAAATACAAGGCTCCGAAGTCTCAAAAAAATTTTTTTTTTGTGTTTTAAAAATAGAAAAGAAAATGGTACCATTCGATTCCTTACATTTTATTGAAAAATAAATTGTATGACAACTATACACATAAACGCAATATTTCAGGGTCAAAATGGCAATTTCCTTCATCTTCCATACATTTAGGACAGACTTATATGATGTGACGTCACATCACCTTATCATTTTGTTAAGTGGGTGATAGACGGGCGAGTAAGTTTGCGAACTTATGGCTTGACGACTTTTTTTGCTTGTAAAGTATACGTACTTAGGCTGACACACGAGCGAAAAAGGTCGTCGAGCCGTAAGTTCGCGAACTTACTCGCACGTCTATCCGGGACTTTAGAGGCGTTTCAATCGTCGAGTGCGAGCGTCAGACTTTAACTCTCATTTCTTACCTTTGTGTTGCTTAAATGCCATGAGTCCTATATAGACATTTGATCCTCAGGAAAATCAAGATCGTTTGACATTATTTACAAAAAACAGTCAAGTAGCCAATTTCTAAAACTGTAGAATAATTGTAGGCAAATGTGCTGCCTTTTTCAGGCGAATATGATAAAAAATTTTCCAATAGATTGGAATATTTGCTCGCCAACCCTAAAAACAAAACAGTGGCTGCATATCCGCTTGCACGGCGATTAGAGTCGCAGCCGTCAATCAATGCACACTTCCTATTGACCAACACTACATTTATGCCAGTATTAATAGACTCAGTCTAACAAGGTTTCCATATTGATACTGCTCCGATATGAGCGAAATAGCGGTATGCACGTATACAGCGATGTCTCGCTCGCACACCGGAGCGACATGCGAATGTGAAGTCTGAAGACACTTATGGTCTAAAGAGAACGGAATAACGTCGTCGATTGTGTCACAAGGGAGAAAAATATTACATAATTACGGCGAGGGCGTACACTGAATCCAGAACGAATTGAAGGATTCTATAATAGAATCCCGAGAATAGCGCGGGATTCTATAATAGAATTCTGAGCGTAGTGAGGGATTCAAGTGTGTACGCCCGAAGTGGAAATAATGATTAAATACTGCTTTTCCCATCATTTGTGAGGAAATTATTATGTTCCAAAACATTATTTTAGGCAATAAAATAGTAACTATGTAAAAAAATATGCTAAAACAGAAAAGTGCAACTTTGATCCCTACTAACAGTAAAGAAAAAGGGCCTTTTCCGATCCGGAATGGGATAACAATTGCTGCCGGCGTATTTAAGATTGATCAGTTTGTTGATTGTGCGTGGTGAAACTTGCCCTTAATAATATACCTACATCATTTCTCAAATAGTCCTTACACCCTGGCGGGTACTGCCACTGCGTGCGTCCCATGACACGGGCAAGGGCAGCATCCGCCTGGTGTACCCATTACATTTAATTAGTGTCAAAAGGGCATCTACGTTTTGGCTTCGGCTCCGCGCACGCCTCCCAAAGGAACCTATAAACCTAGAATATATTATGCTGAAGCGATCGACATCAAAATCAAAGTTATTTGTTAAGATTTAGTTAGTGGAAACCGTTTCCTCCCGAAATGGATTTTCATTGAAAAAGTACCGTTATTTCGCTAGAATCGCACGGCGATTCCCTCTTAAAATAAAACGAGCTTCTACTTATACATTTTCCATTAAATAAAAATAATGTCTAACGTCACCCAAGCACCCTTCACAAAATTAATATAAACACCCATTTAAAGTTTACTCATGCCACAAACGTACTCCGTACCACTTATCACCCTAACATAGATCTGAGTGCGTTCCTGTGTTCACTGCGCGCAGTGCGTGCGTTATGGACGGTTATGGTTATGGTATGGTTATGGGACGTCTTTAGCATAATGCTTTGAGCTTTTAATATGGGTTAAATGTATGCGATGGAGACGGTCAAATACTGTTATGTAAGATTTAGCAAGTAAAAGTAAGTATTTGTCAGTGCACTCACTGTTTGATTGTAGGAAAAAAACAACGAAAAAGGCGGGGTCGGATGAAGTAACTGTTGATTAGCTACGTACCTAGTTTTGATCTCTGTGCAAACCATGCAATCTCGCCATTTTTGAAGTTGTAAACAGTCACCATCCATATTTGAAGTAAACCAAGTTGAAAAAATACATTTGTGTATGTTTTATTTTCAAGGCTTTAGATGTTAGAGCATAGCACATAACTATGTTCACATAATTTAAAAAACCCTTTGAAAGTACAGAACTTTACATTAGTGGCATTCTTCACTCATCAAGATACACCGACGACAACTTTTTCGAAACATTCTCATCAATGTAAGTGTCTCTTAGAGTGAACAGCGGTGTGGCTCCAGCACCATGGAGCAGTTGGGCCAGAACGTAGATAGCCACCGCCTAGGGTGCCTTCAGCTGGCCCGGAATCCTCGCAAAGATAAGACGCCTGTCAAAGATGGACGACTCAACAAATATCACTCACCAAGATACACTGATGACATCTTCTTCGAAACGTTCTCATCAATGTAAGTAACTCCCAGAGTGAACAGCGGCGTGGCTCCAGCACCATGCAGCAGTTGGGCCAGAACGAAGATGGCCACCGCCCAGGACCCGCCTTCAGCTGGCCCTGAATCCTCGCAGAGGTAGGACGACTGTGAAACAAAAGACGACTTGAGAAATGATTCTTTTTATGGAAACCCATTGTGTTCATTAGGGTTACCTTGTGTTTTAGAATGGGGTCGGTTTCATTTGAGATCGAACTGAATGTTCAATACATAATTCTAGTATCAAGGATCAAGGCTTTACATTTACATTCTATACATATAAAAACAGAAAATCGTATTAAACCAACATTATAGCGAAACAAAGGTGTAATGCCTAAGCTTCCATTGTGTAGCCTGTTTGGGAGGTCTATTCATGTAGTAAATTTGTAATGGATATGATTTAATAATCCACGTACCTAACATGCCAATCGTTAACGCTGCGTAGCGAACGAAACAGAACTGTCACTGTCGCACTAATATGGAAGAGTGATAGAGAGAAACGACTACGCTATGTAACGGAGAGTTAATAATTGGCATGTTGGTTACGCGGGCAGCCGTTATGTTAGAAAGTTAAAAAAACAATGATGCCCGAAGATGCGCAGATAGGACAAGGGATTCTAGCCAAAATAACAATCATTAATACCATAATCGTTAACCAGGGCGCCCCAGAATAGCCACAGGGCTTAGAGGCGCCCTGCTGCCCACCCAGGTAGGTGACGGGGGCTAGGCAGATAAATAGAAATAGAGACCAGATACTATTTCCATGGAAAACGTCCAATTGCTCACTGTGGGTGGCACCAGGAAGTGTGGTAGGGCGAACATGAGCGAGCCAGCGTCCATGATGAGGGCGCCCCAGCCCAGCCAGCGGATTTTGGAGGCACCATGCCGCCCGCCCAGGAAGTTGAGGGGGACTAGGCAGATAAACAGACAAAGAGACCAAATACTCACCACGGTACTATTTCCATGGTAAACGTCCAATTGCTCCCTGTGGGTGGCCCTGTAGGGCGGCACCAGGAAGTGTAGTAGGGCGAACATGAGCGAGCTAGCAACCATAATGACGGCGCCCCAGCCCAGCCAGCGAAGTTTGGAGGCGCCCTGCCGCCCCGCCTAAGTGGGTAACTGGGGCTAGGCAGATGAACAGCCAAAAAGACCAGATACCAACCACGGTACTGTTTCCATGGCAGACGTCCAGTTGCTCCCTGTGGGCGGCCCTGTAGGGTGGCACCAGGAAGTGAGGTAGAGCGAACATGAGCGAGCCAGCGCCCATGATGAGGGCGCCCCAGCCCAGCCAGCGAGGTTTGGAGGCGCCCTGCCGCCCGCCTAAGTAGGTGACTGGGGCTAGGCAGATGAATGATGCCATGTCGTACCTAGAAAAAATCGTTAGAATAGGCAAATGGCATACAATTAGACTGTTGGACTTGGACTGATTGGTATCGGTATAGGTATGGTAGGATAGGGTACGGGATGGATATGGTGGAATATGTTTATCGGTATGGATATGGGAAATGGTATGGGTATGCGTATAGTTACGGGTATGGAATTATGGATATAAGTACGGTATACATAGTAGTAGGGCCGGGGCCATAATTAGGGAGATTTTTTCCTTCTTAGACGTTCTGAATACTTTCTACTACTAAGGTCAAAAGTTGCGTCCCACACAATACTCAAAGACTTAAAGAGATGCTTAAAAGCTAACTTTGTCCTTTTATTACACAAAATAAATATAATGCGTTTTTTTTGTAAACGTACATAAAACTACAGCAAGTTGGGCTTCAGCTGTGTTTTTACCTATATTCATCAAACGTTATAATATTTTTATAAACCTTACCCTCCAGCGATAACTCCCGTCTGCATAGACCTGAGCCCGAACCTCTTCTCAATCGTCGTGATCACCACGTTCACAAACCCATTCACCACCATACCTGCAACAACAGAAGGTTCAAATTAGAATAACAAAAACATGGCGCTTAAATCTGTTTGGTTTTAGGTACGTCGGATTTCTGCAGTGGTTGGTCATAGTCGGGATTGATAGAAGTCTTTTGTGAAAGATAAGATAATAGATTTCACTGATTCTTTTTATTGCAGAAATTGGAGAGCCTGGACCCGGGTATATTTTGTGATAGGGCAGAGCACAGCGGATGTTATTCCAGATCTAGAGCAGAGCCCAACTGGGGAGGTACCTCCACCTTACAGAAAACCGCAGCCTAATAATACTAGATCCTACTCATAGTGTTGTGTTCCTGTCGGTGAGTAAGGTTGCGCCAGCTCAAGAGCTTCAGTTACAGGCGTACATAGGCTACGGAGACTGCTTACCATCAAGCGGGTCGTATGCTTGTTTGCCATCGACGAAGTATAAAGAAAGACAAGTAGTGAGAGATAAAATATGTTATTTACTCTCAGCGCATCTCATCCACAACAGCAAAACAGGAGACCGATTATATTTTAATAATCTGTTATGAATCTGAACTGGTTTTGACACGACTTGACGATCGTCTTGGTAATTGGCGCGCATCTAACGCGGCGACCTTCACTGCATTTCGCATGCACGAATCAGTGTGAGCAACTCTCAAGGACGTTACAAATCCAATAAAATAATTAAGAAATTGAGCTTCTTCAAGTTCGAATACTACGCCAAACAACACTACGTTCGCTACTAGCGCGTTGGCGCGTATTTTTATGAAAATTTTAACTTATTAACTGCTAAGCTACGCTCATAGCGTTAAGTCGTCAAATCATTCAAAATTCAAAATTCAAAAATTTATTCTGCAAGTAGGCCTCAAGGGCTCTTCTACAAGTCAGTAAAACATTATAGTAACATCATATAGTGACATGAAAAATACATAACAACATTTATAAATACAATTCGTTTTGCATCTACGAAGCATTTCCTCTACATAACAAATACACTAATAGGTAATGTGATTTCAAAAATCACTTGTTTTATCCATCAATCCGGCGATTACTTCCGACATCCGAACACGGGTTAAAAATAGCCCGGCTTTTGCAGTTATTAAAGTTTCAAATCACAGACAGGAGCGAAAGCCGATTCGGATTTTAAAATTTGCTTAAATTTTTATTTTGTTTTGATACTACCTTGACGATCGCTCGCCGCTGATTAGTGCGCGCAAAACGAACTGGAGAGTTGAGATATTTGGCATCTCACTCGCACATATAGGTGCGCGTTAGATGGACAAAGTTGTGCCAAGAAGTCGGAGTACGAATAATTTTCACATGCACAAGGCCGAACATATCAATACGTTCTATATGTTCTATAATATCTAATGTACTATATGTTCTTGTGAATAAACTTTTATTCATTAAACATATTTACAGAACAATTACCAAGCTAAAATATTGTGTACATAACTTTATTGTTTATACGTTCAAGCATACTGTAGCGACGTAATAAGTTTTTGGCAAAAAATTAATTTTTCATACATATATAGCTTTTATCTTTTTTTTTTTTTAGGTGACTGTTCTTTTTTTTTCACAGGCAACTAATACTCATCAAGATAATTCTAAAAACTCCAAACACAATTAGGTTGCGTTGTTTTATCCTATGGCTACCTCCTGTCTCCATCATCAGATCAGCTTAATGGTACCATAATATTGCATTGTCACCCGACTTACATATGTATGCAAATTTTCAGCATCAACGGAAACCGGGAAGTGGGTCAAATTTAACTTGCAAGATTTGTCCCATACATACTAACAGGCCAAGTTAAATAAAAGCTTGTAAAAACAGCGAATTTAGCCTGGTTGCCTCTTAAAGGGAAAAGTTCGTCTTTGTACAGTCAGCATCAAAAGTAGCGGATCAAATAACGCTTCATAAGTATCTACCATTCTATAACAGCTTAACAAAAAGTGATGTCTTTAATATAGAACAACTGAGACTGTAAAAGATATACTTTGGAACGTGGATTTTAGAAATGTATCTATATTTGGAAAAGTTATCTGAGATGTCAGATACTTTTGGCGCGTTGTTTCATCCGCTACTATTGATGCTGACTGTACCTACATATATCGTACCATATTTGTGTTTATGTGTTTTGTACAATAAAAAGTTGTCACATATATACATAACATGATTCAAATATCATTTTACAGTACATATGGTGCTACTTTACCGCACTAGTGCGAAAATTAGCATATTACGTTACTGTGTCGAACATTTAAAGGGCCATATGTACTGTAAAACGTTGTACGATACATGTGCGAATAGGTAATTCGCAACTCGTGTCGATTTCGGTCGTGTTTTAATTTATCGCCACTCGTTTCGAATTTCCTATTTTTCGCACTTGTATCGTAATGTACTATTGTGGTCAGTGTATGTGCCTGTATTGAATAGATTCGATATTCTGATTTTTAGGCTTCCATACCCAAAGGGTAAAATGGAACCCTATTACTAAGACTCCGCTGTCCGTCCGTCCGTCTGTCACCAGGCTGTATCTCATGAACCGTGATACACAGTTTAAATTTTCACAGATGATTTATTTCTGTTGCCGCTATAACAACAAATACTAAAAAGTACGGAAACCTCGGTGGGCGAGTCCGACTCGCACTTATCCGGTAAGGTTTTGACGATCGCTCGCACTAATTGATGCGCGTAAAATGAACTGGGAGTCGTGTCAAGATCATATCAGGAAAAAATCAAAACCTTTACAAATTGAAAAATCAGAATACCTTATCGGGCTACTAAAATACATCCGTCATTTTCAGAAAAATTTCATACGAAATTGGTAATTTGATAGTCTGGGTGGAAATGTTTAATGCAAAATGCACTTTCATAATAGTTGATAGAAATATCGCAGTTTTAAACGGGTTTGAGTTAATTATGAGAATACGTCAGTTTCCAGGATGGTATTTCGGGTAAAATTTAGCTAGGTAAATAAAATTATATTACCACAAAACGATTGACATAAATAAATGAAGAAATATGTTAATTCCCCGGCTCGTACCAATGAGTTTTTCGGAACTCACGTACGAAATATCATTTGATACTTTTCGGTGCAGGAAAACATCGTGAGGAAACCGGACTAATCCCAATAAGGCCTAGTTTACCCTCTGGGTTGGAAGGTCAGATGGTAGTCGCTTTCGTAAAAACTAGTGCCTACGCCAATTCTTGAATCGGAAGTTATTGATGAACAAATTATACCAAATCACTCAATGCCATCTCTTTGTTACACGACCAGATAACCGGATGTTTGCTACGGTACATTGAACATTATAAAAACATAAATAAGTCCAAAAATAATTCATGTAAACAAAATAATTACCTATCTGAAGATCTTAATCTATGTAATGTTTGTCAAAAATGGCAGAAATAAATGAATAAATAAATATTATAGGACATTATTACACAAATTGACTAAGTCCCACAGTGAGCTCAATAAGGCAGTTGAGGGTACTTAGATAACGATATATATAATATATAAATATTTTATAAATACTTAAATACATAGAAAACACCCATGACTCAGGAACAAATATCCATGCTCATCACACAAATACATGCCCTTGCCAGGATTTGAACCCGGGACCATCAGCTTCGTAGGCAGGGTCACTACTAGGGAATGCAAACCGGTTTTAACTGAAACCGAAAAAACCGGTTAAAACCGGTTTTTTTACAGAAACCCAAAACCGGGTTTTTAGAATTGAAAAAAAACCGGTTTCGGTTTTATTCGGTTTTTTATTTATTTAACTAAGTTGCATGTTTTATTCATTATAAGTGTATAAATCGGTCCTAAACCGGTTGAATCGACATCAAATCAAATAATGTGGTGTTGTGTTAGTTTGATCATTTGTAACGCTAAATGAATTTTTACGGTACAAAATACAAAAATACGAAAGATTTAAATAATTTAAAGTATTGGCAGTGGCAGGACATCCGTGCTGGTGTACGAATTTTATAGTAGTACTTTTTAATAAAAATGGGTATAAAAGGTCTTATTTATAATTTTATTATGCGATGCGCTGTAGAAAAATTCCACGTAATCAATTATATTAATGGCAGCATTAGAGTCTTTTGTTGGTTCGGTGATAACGACTTACCGACAACCTTTTTTGTCTCTTTCGCACTAATAGGAAAAGGTAGTTCAAACCCTAAAGAATGGAATTACTTGACTACCTGTGTTTGCCCAGTTTAAGCTAACACATTCGGTTTCTAATATACTAGAAGACAGCGAAAAACTTAGAGCAAGATTTCTGATTGGGCCATTTGATTTAAGACAAATAACATTAAATTATAAATTGATATTGTCATATATTTAAGAAAAAATGACAAATGACAATGTCTAAACAACGAACCAAAAAAATAATTTAATAAAATTGGTTTGTTCCTATTCCTAGTTACAAATAACATTAAGTCATTTGACAATTCCCATACAATACAATAAAAAAGTCAGATTTTCTGTCTTTAATTTCCTGATAAATCGTGTATATACTACACTAGCATTCGTTTTTACATGTGAACCAATCTTTTCTTTATTCCATGGCGATGAATTTAAGAATTGTTGATTCTAAAAAACCGGTTTCGGTTTTTTTTTTGTAAAACCGAAGAATAAACCGGTTTTGAAAAACCTCCGGTTTTTGCATTCCCTAGTCACTACCCACTAGGCCAAACCGGTCGTCAATAGAAATAATTATGGTAAAAACGTATTTAGGTAGATTTATATCTACGAGTGCATATTATTACGTTTTATTTTACTTAGTTACTTTCAACGTAAGGTTTCATAGATACCAAAGTAATGTAATTTAAAAATTATATACTTTTGGGTTTCATTTGGATCCCTTTATGTTTTCCACTTTTCATGTCTGATCACGTCACCAACGTTACCCTAATGTATAATAGATATATGAACTAAAAATAAGTTAGTTCATGAGGTCCCAGCGCGCACAATTTTTTGCAGAAATCGCGAAGCGTCTGGTTGACGTAACTGATGACCGAAGAGCTGACGGCTTCCTCGCGCAATATATCGGTATTGCGATACAACGAGGAAATGCCGCCAGCATCCTTGGTAGAATCCCTCAAGGGCCTATTTTAAATTTAAGCTAGTTATTACCTCTGTATACATCCATTATGTAAAGAAAGTCAGTACATATTTTTTTAAATAAGTAATATTTAAGAACAACAAACGTAATATCCACCCAATTGTATCACAAATAAAAACAATTGTACTCCAAACTCCAAGTAATTGAATGGACATAAAAATGAAAATTGCATTAGAATACGAAAATAAGTCTAATTTGAATAAATTGAACGTTATTTGTCGACGATATGATAATATACAGGAGGGATCTTCATCCG
Organism: Cydia pomonella; assembly: GCF_033807575.1. Taxonomy (NCBI): domain Eukaryota; kingdom Metazoa; phylum Arthropoda; class Insecta; order Lepidoptera; family Tortricidae; genus Cydia; species Cydia pomonella. The sequence continues at coordinate 1,792,808 of NC_084708.1, forward strand.
TATACAAGATCGTGGCAACGCATAATAGGACAAAAAACGTGACCGAATATGAATATGAAATTGCTTGAAATGAGGTTGTGGAATTATGAGCTCATTCGATGAAAGAATAAATATAAGTAACGGGGACAATATAGCAAATCAAATAGCTATAAATTGAGTCAATATTCACAGGCAAGAGCGGCTTGCTTTAGATACCTCTATTAAATTGTTTCACGGGTAGAAGTCAACGCAAATATACAAGAAAGAATTTTCATATTTTTCTGCTATTATTTTTAACACTCTTTTTCACATGTTTTTGTTGTGTTATATTATATAACCAAATAAATATTTTTCTTAATAAATTAAAAAAAAAAATTATAGGACATTATTAGAATAGAATAGAATAGAATTATATTTATTCAGACAACACATCAATTATTACAAAGAAGATAATACATTAACAACAACAAGAATTAAGAAAAGAAACAGTGGAAGTTGAATAGTACAGTACCCCTAGTGTAAATAAATTCGATTTTGAAACGTGACGTACGCGTTTGCGTTTAGTCTCATTTTGTATGGGTTTTTGAACAGCGCGCCAAGCGGGACGTTTTGGAAAGTCAAAAATCTCATACAAAATGACACTTAACGCAAACGCGTACGTCACGTTTCGCTGTCGAAAATATTTACACTAGGGGTACAGAACAGATAAGGATGTGAGGCTGAAATGGTCTCCACTCAGTATTACACTGACTAAGTCCCACAGTGAGCTCAATAAGGCTTGTGTTGTGGGTTAAACAACAATATACAATATATAAATACTTAAATACAAAGAAAACACCCAAGACTCAGGAACAAATATCGTCATCACACAAATAAATGCCCTTACCAGGACATTTATTTCTATGATGACTTCCCAGGACTTACTTCGATCAGAAGGTAAAATAGTCTATTTTACAAATACCTAATATACTTATATACTCGTAAAAATTTCGTCAATTTCAAACTATGCATTTAACGACCGGTTTGACGACCGGTTTGGCCTAGTGGGTGGTGACCCTGCCTACGAAGTTGATGGTCCCGGGTCCAAATCCTGGTAAGGGCATTTATTCGTGTGATGAGCATGGATATTTGTTCCTGAGTCATGGGTGTTTTCTATGTGTTTAAGTATTTATCATTATATATTATATATATCGTTGTCTAGGTACCTACAACACAAGCCTTATTGAGCTTACTGTGGGACTTAGTCAATTTGTGTAATACTATCCTATAATATTTATTTATTTATTTAACTAGGTGACTATGTATATTATTATATCATAAGACTGCACCGCCCCAGAAACAAATTCCTAATTACCTTAGGTCTTTTAACTTCTTTACCCCCCGTCCGGGTTGTGAACTTCGTTCCTCCCGGTCCCTTAAACTTGCAGTACTTCCTCACCATAGTGGTTATATCTCGTCTTCCTTTACTGTTCAAGATATCCGTCTCTGGAATGTACTTCCCCTGACAATTAGACAAGCCCCTAGCAAGTTTGTTTTCAAACGTATGCTTCACAAGAACCTGCCGAGTGCAGCACAAGTAAGTTAGTCCTCCTCCGCGCATATGCATAGTTTTTATAATATGTATGTATATTGATATTATATGTTATATTTATGTATATATATATTGGTATTTACATAACAATATGTCTATAACATAACATATATGTATTACCTAATATAATTTGTGTAACATTGTAAATAATGTTATTAATGTCCAAAATTGTAAATAGTATTTTAAAATTACTTTTATACTTGTCATTTCTTATGAATTATTTTTCTCACTGCACCCACCCACACCCACAAACCCACATTTTTGAGAATTTCTGTTTTGCCCTATGGTTGACGGTAGAGAATGCCTTAAGGTATTAAGTCCGCCATTTATACTTATTTTTATTGTGCAATAAAGTTTAAATAAAAAATAATAATAAACAAAGTAGCATCAATATCCAACGCTGAGATCGCATGTTTATTTATTCCGAGCAGGCTATTCATCGCGAACAATATCAATTTGCGACTGGGGCAAAGCGGATCACAAATTCCAGTTATGCCCCAACCGCATGCTGAGTCACGGGCGCTAGGGGCACACTGGGGGCATATTGGGCTAGTTTTGCCCCGACGGACGTTGAATATTTTAAACCAGTGTAAAATATTTGTTGGTTGTGTTTACGTACGGGGTAAAGTAGTAGATGACAGATGTTATCTACAAAAAAATAACCATTACTCGACATGTTATAATATTTTTGTAATAATTTATCTTTTCATTAGATTTTATTATAATTAAGAGTTTTTATTATAATTAAGAAAAGAGCAGTACCTCTTAAAACAGGTAATGATTTACTTAAAAAGAGGTACTAAATGTTATCTGTAAATTAGTCTTGATGAATAAATAATTTTTTTTTTTTTTTTTTTTAATTTAACACTAACTCGCCGTCAAACAAAGTTCGGAAACCAGGTAAATTTCCAAACCGTTATCATGTACTTGGCGCAAAACCTTTTAATTTCGGTTTCGTTCGTAAAATCGTTATTTTTAAACCGGTTTTAAGGAGAACATTTCCATAAAGTTCTTGTCAGATTAACCGGTTTAGAACTATAAAAACCGGTTTCTTCCTATGTCGGTATCTTTGTTTACGCGGCACACCGCCAGGCCGGCCGGCCGCCTCGTCGCTCATCGAATAAACCGGTTTATTTAGGTAACAATAAAGTTCTTAAAACTATCGCGTTATTATGAAAGTTCGTTGTAAAATCGAAATAAACCGGTATAAATAAATAAATAAATATTATAGAATATTATTACACAAATTGACTAAGTCCCACAGTAAGCGCAATAAGGCTTGTGTTGTAGGTACCTAGGCAACGATATATATAATTATAAATACTTAAATACATAGAAAACACCCATGACTCAGAAACATATATCAGTGTTCATCACACAAATATATGCTCTTATGTATATGTCGCTATTTTTAAAACCTTTCCCGAGCCTTACCACCAAAAAGCCGCGGCTTCCATACAATCGAAGTGACGCTCCATATTAAAAGAATACGCTAAATTTCCATAAAACTTGGCATGAAAATATTATGTTACTTCATATTTACGTCAAATTTCATGTTACTTCAGTACCCCTAGTGTAAATAAATTCGATTTTGAAACGTGACGTACGCGTTTGCGTTTAGTCTCATTTTGTATTGGATTTAGAAAGAGCGCGCCAAGCGGGACGTTTTGGAAACTCAAAATCCTATACAAAATGAGACTTAACGCAAACGCGTTCGTCACGTTATGATGTCGATAAAATTTACACTAGGGGTACTGAATGTCGTTTTAAGAGTTCCCGGCAAGCTCGCCCGAATTTCACCTTCCAATACAAACGGAGTTTCGTCCTCATTTTAAAACTACGTATTGGATTGTAATGAAACTTTGCACATACAATGACATGAGGTACATTATGCCTTTAATTAGTTTATATAGCTCCAGCTTATAAAAAAAAACGAAATAGAGCAAAAACAAGTTTTGTATGATATACAAAGCGGAAAAGTAGGCGTTTCAAAAAGGCGGTGTACGGAAACAATACAATCCTAAGAAAAACACTCTCCCAGTTCCCCGTGTATACCAGTTTGATACTAATAATATTTCTCTGGATTTTAAAAGGAAATTTTTACACCTCCCTACTGCACCGTGCCCACGGGAGTGAGATTTATAGTCCCCAAGCGAGGCAGTAGTGTTAATAAAATGTATCTGCTGCCAGGTGGGTTAGGTATATTCTTGTTTGAGTAGCTGAGAGCTTCCGAAAAGTTTAGTCCCCATGAATACAATGTGTGTACTTTATTTTGAAAATTTATGTTTCATACTCATGCCTGACAACTAAGTTTTATGTAAACCGATAAGATAAGATAAGATAAATTGGTATATGTTTAACTAAAAGTACTTAAGGTAGTACTTAGTACCTTGTCGTGTTTAAAATACTTCAATACTAACCTGTGTAAGATTATAGTACATTACGATACAAGTGCGAAAATAGGATATTCACAACGAGTGGCAATAAATTAAAACACGACCGAAGGGAGTGTTTTAAATCGACACGAGTTGCGAATTACCTATATGCACATGTATCGTACAATGTTTTACAGTACATATGGCTCTTTAAATTTACTACATAGTTACATAATGTGCTAAGTTATCGCACTAGTGCGGTACAACAGCACCATATGTACTGTAAAAACAATTATACACTTATACCTAATTTAATTTTAATTAAAAAAAAAATGCCTTTCAATAGCAATAGTTTTAGAAGATTTCCACTAATTTGGTCTTAAATTCCTTTTGTTAGGTATCTCGCCCAGAATATTAAAATAAATACATACGTATTATTAAATAAGGCCCTGTGTACCCCCGGCACCCATAAGACACCGAAATTAATAAGAGCAATGATTTACTAAACGCAATAACCAGTGATTAATCTATCGCGCTCTGTCACCCTGACTTGGAATTCCGGGGAGAGAACGGGACAACCTATAAGGCTAAAAAGGAGTAGGATATAATTCAGATTTTTACTAGTCATTGTAGTAGTAGTAAAACACTTTATTGTACAGTCGCCATCAGATATATCGAAGCGGCCAAGGTGCTCACAAATATCTGAAGACGTCTCTATTGTGAAGGCGCTAGAGCTTAGAGTGCGTGTTCAGATATTTTTAAGCATCTTGACTTCTCCGAGAACTCTCTTTCTCCTTCACCCAACCGCTCTTTAACCGGACTTTTAGATTTCCCCCAAGTGGTTCTCTCAGCGCGGCGTGCAGCAGTACGCGAAGCGCGGCCATCTTGAACGCACTCGCACTCTTAGTGCTTGAAAAAGGAGACCTAGGCTAAAAATACGTGAGTTAAGCCGTAAGCCGCTCAACGAGGGGGGGGCGGGGTTACGGTCGGCAACGCGCATGTAACTCCTCTGGAGTTGCAGGCGTACATAGGCTACGGAGACTGCTTACCATCAGGCGGGCCGTATGCTTGTTTGCCACCGACGTAGTATAAAAAAAAAAGTAAAATTAGTTTAATGTCCCCACAATTTAAATTAAATTATACACAACACAGTAGAAGTTTTACATAGAAAACTTGCTTGCTTGACATCACAGCAAGCTAAGATTTTAACACAAAAGATACACTATTACGAAACATATTTATTAGATCCTTTACTGCACGAGGGGCAAATTTGTCCACTAATACCCCATTAGTTTGGATTCTAGGGGATAACGGGACTTTCCTCGTTATTTATATTAATAACGGTGTTTTTTTCGTTTTCTGGGCAGCCTTTCTGTGCACCTTAGGGCTTACGGCCATACATTCTTGGGTTCTGAAAATATCGATACGGAAAAAGTGGCAAAAATATGTATTCCCTACCTTAATATATGGGAAATAAGGTCGTGTATACATTTGTGGCACTATTTTCGTATTGATATTTTCAGACTTGACTGTACAATCGAACCAACTGATTTGTGAGCCACTATAGAACGTTTTCACTGAAAGTTTCATAACAATTTTACTTTTAGAATAAATGTAATGACGATGACCTAAATTTGATAAGGTTTCACTGTGGGTCAGAAATTAAGTTGATCGATTGTACAGTCAAAAGATTTAAAGTTGATTTTCGTATTTATTGGGAACAAACATTTATTTATGCAACAGACGACATATTTACGTCACAAAATATCAACATCGAAAAGTTTCTCCCTTAATATTTTTTACCTATTTATAACAAAAGGAATATAAACGAACATCGGCGACCCGTGGAAGTTTAACAAACCTAACTCCAACAGGAATTAAATAACAAATAACGAGGCGTCGCCTAGCTACTGTCCAAATCCCGTTCATTGATACTAACTTTTAACTTCCTAAATATTTTTATAAAAGGAAATTATACAGGACGGGATTGACGAATTGCCCAGAAAGCTGCATTTCAATTTTTTATAAAATAATATTGATGTTAACATCTCGTTATCCTATTAAAGTAAGACGCTAGGTAAATCAGTATTTACCTAAACGTAGTAAATAAACTCCTACAGTTTGACCCTATACTATTGTAAAAAATGTTCTGTTGGAGCTTTTAAATTAATTAACCCACTTTTCTGATAGCAGTTCGGTTATGTGAGGATCGCAGTTCTAACTGAACCTAGCCCAGTTTTCTAGTAGCATTTCGTTTTTGTAAGGGTCGCAGTTCTTACCTAACCTAACCCACTTTTCTGATAGCAGGTGCAGCAGTTCGGTTCTGTTAGGATCGCAGTTCTAACCTAGCCCACTTTTCTGATAGCAGCTGCAGCAGTTCGGTTCTGTAAAGATCGCAGTTCTAACCTAACCCACTTTTCTGATAGCAGCTGCAGCAGTTCGGTTCTGTAAGGATCCCAGTTCTAAGCTAACCTAACCCACTTTTCTGATAGCAACTGCACCAGTTCGGTTCTGTAAGGATCCCAGTTCTAAGCTAACCTAACCCACTTTTCTGATAGCAGCTGCAGCCGTTCGGTTCTGTAAGGATCGCAGTTCTAACCTAACCTAACCAACTTTTCTGATAGCAGCTGCAGCAGTTCGGTTCTGTTAGGATCGCAGTTCTAACCTAGCCCACTTTTCTGATAGCAGCTGCAGCAGTTCGGTTCTGTAAGGATCGCAGTTCTAATCTAACCCACTTTTCTAATAGCAGTTCTATTTTTTTGGTGATATATGCGTACATTTTATGGCAATCATAGGGATTAATTTGGGTAGAAATAGCGCATTAATTTGCTCGCTAATATTTGGTGGTCTTTCACTATCGAATAACAAGCGGTCTTGTTTTGAGCAGGGACGAGGAGTATGTAGTGAAACACCTTATGTGTGATAGTATAAGAACCTATATTCTGTAAAAGCCTATATATACATGTTAGGTTGCGCTGACACAAGCAATATGCGTTTATGTCGCAGTAAACCAGTGTGTTACTGCTAAATACTAAAAGTGGCTAATTGCCATATTACAACTATTCGGTGTTTAAATACAATTTGCAGTGCAATCGTGACTAAAACAGCTATATAGAACTTGTGTACTTTTAGAAGTTTTTTGTGGTGCTTAGTTTATTTTTCGAGCTTAATAGGGTACCAAATTATTTCTGGTTCAATAAAATTCATTTAGTTTCATTACCAAGACCCATTTTATTAGTAACACTTACAAACTTAAGTACTAACTTAGTAGGTAGGTATTATATTTCATGCATTTAATTTCTACAGCGAAGATTGCCTATAATACATATTTACAAATACAATTGAGCCCGATACTTCATAATACCCTGTAGATACAGCGTACATTGAACCGGATTATCTAACAAGTTTCCACAAGAAGTAAGTTACACCGTCCTTTACTGCGATGTTTTTAAATATTCAAGTACACTGAAAGTTAATAAAAGTTGCTCTGTAGCTGTTGCGTCTATTACGGACACATATTTACAAACTAATTTTCAAGTTTTCACAACGCCAAAGTTGACAAAGTTTTAGAGATGCCACGAATATTCGGCAACTTTTCGGTATTCGGCGTATTCGGCCACTTTGCCGAATATTCGGTATTCGGCCGAATGTAACCCACTATTCGGCCTATACTATACCGAAGATCTGTTACACCTACCTAAAATAAAAAAAATACACAATAATGAATATAACCGCAAACCACTATATTTAATATTTTAAATGTATTCTTAGAAAGTTGTTAAATACGAAGACCTTTGTTTGAGCATTGGTCGATTACAAATAATTTAATTTCTATCATGGGTTCCATTTCGATTTGATTCACTCTAAACTCTAACTACATTCACTAGTTCTGAGCAACAAAAATTAAATCTTAGCAAACGTTGTGCTTTGTTGTCGAACAGTTTTCAATGTGACTAAAAACTTCGGCCGAGACGGGGGCCGAATATTTGTATTCGGCCAAAATCATTCGTGGCATCTCTACAAAGTTTCATGTTATTATTTCAAGATTTTAGAGACAGTATTACAAGAGGGGACTACCGCAAAAATTTTATAGTTAGGGTTCCGTAGCCAAATGGCAAAAAACGGAACCCTTATAAATTCGTCATGTCACTCATGTCCGTCTGTCTGTCCAGTTATGTCACAGCCACTTTTTTAGGGTTCCGTAGTCAACTGGGAACCCTTATAGTTTCGCCATGTCCGTCTGTCTGTCTGTCTTAAATTTGGTGGTTGATTTATTGTTATTACGTATCATCTAAAATTTGGTGGTTGATTTATTACGTATCATTTTGTATTTGTTCATAATTTTCTATGTTTACTAAAATTAAATGTCGTTGATATGTAGGAAGCAATAATCAGATAGCAGTACCCATGTATCACTTTTAAGGGCACTTACCGCATCATTCCGTCGGCTCAATAGCCAAGTTAATTCTCAGTATCGTTTAATTTGCTACCAAGTGTAAGTACCCCTTAGTACAATTATCGATAGCCAGCCTAAAATTACCTAACTCAACTATACATTCAAGGAAACTTGAACTTTAATATCCTTCTTTAAGGTTTAAATTGGAACAGCGCTATAGAATAAGATGCGAGCTTTCCTAAACTATCCAAATCGAATATAACGACCGGTAATTTTAGATATGTCATATCTCGCATGAACGCTTATTAAAAACCAACTTTATGTCCTAGCTTTAAGGTCGTATTTTGAACGGCTGTTTGATAAGACAAGAGATATCGGAATCAGATTGACAAGTACCTCTAAGGCGTGGGTAGTGGGTACCCAAGTGTAAAAGCAAGTAGCAATATGGAGTAATTAGATTTGTCCCGTTTTAGGGGATATTGCATCTTATTACTAATAGCAACGTTTAACAGGGGGCGTGAAGCCAGGAAATAAGAAGAAAATAAAAGATATGGCGCGCCGCGCGAAATTTGCGACGGAAGATGTAGCCGTTGCGCGGGTCTTTGCCTTTTATCTCAATAACTCTGAATTTATATTTATACTTTTGTTCAAACTTTTGTTCGTCAAATCTGGATTTGATCAGTACCCCTAGTGTAAATAAATTCGATTTCCAAACGTGACGTACGCGTTTGCGTTTAGTCTCATTTTGTATTGGATTTCGAAAGAGCGCGCCAAGCGGGACGTTTTGGAACCTCAAAATCCTATACAAAATGAGACTTAACGCAAACGCGTTCGTCACGTTATGATGTCGATCAAAGTTACACTAGGGGTACAGTATCGTTTGCCTCCCACGTCTCATTTTGTACGGAATTTTGAGTTTCGCAAACAAAACAAAACAAAAACTTAACGCAAATGCGTACGTCACGTCATGCTATCGAATAAATTTACACTAGGGGTTCAGGTATAGAATGTGAGAGTGGTGTGAAGTATCAAGTTGGAAAGAAATAAAATTATATGTGATCTAGTGAGGGGCGGACTTTTCTTCGAATTCGAAACGTCATATTGACATCAAGTATTTCCTGCTTAGTATGGAAGGTAGAGGCAAGGAACAAAATCTCCATATACCAAAAAGTGTCCGACAAAAAACCATAAATAGGTGGCGTTACAATACCTAGAATACTTGAGAAAAAAATCAAATCATAGACAGCGCACTTCAGTCCGTCAATAGCGCCTAGGTTCTTAGCTACTCTAGCGCTACTGGAGCAGAGGCGTAGCGTGGGGGGGGCTAGGGGGGCCATGGCCCCGGGCGGCACATGAGAGGGGGCGGCAAAATACGGTATTAAAAAAAATATAAAATTAAGAAATCAATATTTTCAAATCGTGCCACGAAACGAACCAATGCACCGCGGGACCGCACGGCGCGGGGCGGCTGTGCCGGGGCGGTCAATCGCTTCCGGAGTGCTTACACCGCCGCATACACGATTGTTCGCTGGGCTACAACCGCGAAAATCGAAGTTCGTCAATTGCGGGCATTTTTCTCTGTCACTCTAATTACGTCTTAGTGAGAGTAAAAGAGAAAGATACCCGCAATTTGCGAATTTCGCTTTTTGCGGTAGGCCTCCTGGTTATAGGCATAACCTATAACCCTATATGACATCACGCCAAATTGAACACGGTGCCCTCTGCGCGCAATCTAATGCAGGGCGCCATCATTCGCAAAAATAGTCGGGTGTAGCCCAATGAACGTGGTGGGATACGCGCGATTAAATGCCGGTGGCTTCGGTGCCCTCATATTAAAAGAGTCTGGCATAGCCTGACGTATGTTGCCGCGCTACGGGCGATAACGAATAACGGGCGCCTTTTGCGCTCTCATGTAAAACCATTGCACATTGGGCGCTTTGCGTGCGCTGCTGTGCTGAAGGCACCCTGGCACAAAAATAATGTAAAACGATTTTAAATAATTGATTATGAAATTATAACCCCAAAATTAATTAAATATAAAAACGTTCAAATATAAAAGCAGACTACTGAAAATTGCGCTCTAAAACGTATGAAACAAGAAAACATTCTCATCTGAAATAATCATTTACCTTAAAAGTTGTCTGTAAATAATAAAAAAAAAACTTTTCACCACACCAACGGGTAAAGGCTCTCTTGATTGTTCAAAAACGAATGAGAAAGTTGAATTTTATCCACATGCATGTGAGGCAAAGTAATCAGATGCAAATTGTGAGTTGTTACCTAATGTTAACTTGTCGAATTTACTTTTAAATGATGATTTCCAATGATAAATGTATTATTACGTTCATTTGAATTTGATTTTTTTGGTATATCATTTCATAGTTAGTATTTTCAGGTGAAAAATGTTGTGTTTACTCGGAGGCAAAGTCTGTTTAACCCTCGTGCCTTGAAACCCTCGCAACGGGCACGATTTCACTGCTCGAACTTTAATTTTTGAATCTTTCGCTTGCTCGGGTATCAATATTAGCACGAACGGTTAAACAACAACGTTGCCCCCTTGTAAAACAAATAACTATGACTTATTCGCTGTAATGTTTATTTTACCAAGATGTAAAAATAAATAACGTGTCGTGTGCAGAAAACACACACATTTTTGTCGAATTTGATCAAAAGTCAAATTGTTTTTGCTCCTTATGACGTCAGGAATGATACGAAGAATACGTGGTTAAAATCTGTCGGGTTACTCGTTCCCAGAGTGTATTCAAAAATTAGTAAATTATGTTACATTGTATTTCTTTATTTAAAAGATGTAAATATACAATATTTTCTCTGTGATTACTTCAGATGAGATTTTTTTCTTTTTTCTTGCTTTTATGAGTCAGATTTTCAGTAGTCAAGTTTTGGTTTTTGAACATATTGTTGTATTTTACCACTTTTACCCAACTTTGTCCAGTCAGGTTATAAGTTATGTCACAAAGGTTTTGACTGATAAAATGTAATACAAAGTATTTGATAAAAAAAAGTTAGCCATGATTTGAAAGCTTATTTTATATGATCAAAACGTATTATAATTGTTTTAAAATTTAGATCGCGACTTTATTTACTACTTGCTTACTTTGGGATTGTCGTTAGATGCGAATATGCGGCTGGATTGTGAAAAAATATACTTTACAAAAGGGAGTAAAAATCAGTGTCACATAAATAAAATAGGTACAATTGTTTATTTATATGAACCTATTTTATCGCCAGCATTTAGTTCTTCGACAAGTCTATACTTCAGCTAATACCCTTCATACTTAGGGTACTTTTTAGTAACATGCTTATTTTTGACTGCCATTCAACGAGTAAGTTTGGTAAAACATGTACAGTTGCAATTTTGGCAGTCCAATACAGATGATTTAAGTATCTAATGAAAGATAAAAGACCCAACATTTGTTTTATGTACGATTCAACCATGTAAAACAGAAAAATAAATAAATAGGGATCAAAATCACCTTAAAGAGGTCGCGTATTTTTTTCATGATTTTTTATAAATTTGCGCTTACTTGTACACTTGTTTTGAATCTCGTGCTTATTTTTAAGCCATCATATGCAATTGTATGTTTTTGATGATATGATGATATTGTACGATATCTGTTTAGTGTACCTAATAAAGTAAAATAATAAATTTAATACCATTTCCTCCGAATATTACATAGAATTATACCAAACTGTACCTATAACTTTTTTATCAGTAAAAATCTTTGTGACTGAACTTATGACTTGTCTAACTGATGTTGGTCGTAAATTGGGGCGGCAAATTTCTGATCGGCCCCGGGCGGCAAACCCATACGCTACGCCGCTGTACTGGAGAGTTTTGGAACTATTATTTATAGCTGACAGCTGGACACTTTTGCAACCATTCTGCCTAAGGAGTTTCTGAGTTTCTGTTTCCTCGCCTCTACCTTCCATACTGCTTAGAATTGAATTTAGAAAACTAATATGTATGAGAACTCAAATATTCTATCATATTGATATCAAGTACTTCCTGCTGGAGATTGAATTTATTTAAATTGGCTAGTACTTGACAGTTTTTTATAAATAATGTCAATCGATCTTGATTTTCCTGAGGATCAAATGTATATATAGGATTCATGGCATTTAAGCAACGCAAAGATAATATGATGTGACGTCACATTATATAAGTCTGTCCTAAATGTATGGAAGATCAAGGAAATTGCCATTTTGACCATGAAATATTGCGGTTATGTATATAAATGTCATACAACTTATTTTTCAATAAAATGTAACGAATCGAATGGTACGATTTTCTTTATGAAAGTTGAAAAAAAAACAAAATTAAACTTTGGGAGCCTTGTATTTTTTTTTATAATCTCAATGTGTCTTTTTAAATCACACTTTTTTATGATGTATGGCTTATTTTCTATCCATTTAGTTAAATTTTGTTACAATATTCAATATGTGTCTAATACCCAATTATGGTTTTAATGTAATGGTCATAAAATAATAAATTATTTTTAATTTTTTAACATCAATTAATCATTCTATGACAATGAACAGAGTGTGTTAGTGAGATAGGCACATTATTTAAACAATAAGTTTAATAATTAAATAGAGGTCGGTTGATAGATTGCCCTTATTTTTATTTAGAAATAGAAACTGTACACAGTGGAGTTCAGACACACTTTCATGACTTGATAATATCTAAATATTTAAGTATAATTATAAATAAATTTATTGAAAACATGTTTGTTTTTCTAGCGCTCAATCAGCTTATTCCTATTAAAAATCCTTAATAATAGAGTAGAAACAAAATAAGCTATGTTCCACTCCACTGCACCCCCCGATAGCTGATTACTCCATTTTAAAGTGTCACTTGCAGCCTCCTACAACCAACACACGAAAACAAACATTCAGCCCTTTGAACTAAGTCCAATTTTCAACAATAGCAGAATGGTGGATATGACCTTTTAAAAATTATGATTGGAAAAATACAGCAAGGTTTCACGTTATAAACGCCAAACGAAAAGCAACCATAAACCTTCTGCTGTAAGTTTAAATTCTAACAATGCGTAGATCGTACTGGTGACTTTTTAAAAGTTATGTTTGGAAAAATATAACAACGTATCGTCATTCGAAAAGCAAACGTCGCTCTTAGCTTTAAGATTGAAAATAGAATGCTTGTAAAACTGGAGTTGTACCGTTACGGGAACGGAGAGCGTGTTATGGAGAATGTTTATCGGTTTGAAAATAACACGGATGAGATTTACTGAGTTTTGTAGCTTAACCGATTGTGCATGTTCGGTGGTTTGGGCGGATGGTTGGTTAACATTTTTAATCCCTTGTTTGATTTTTAATCGCAGTACAGTCGCCAGATATTTCGGAGCGGCCGTAGTGATCACAAATATCTGAAAAAAGCCTATAGTATTATTGAGACGTTAAAGTACATGTTCAGATTATTTTGTCCACCTTAGCCGCTCCGCTATATCTGATGGCGGCTGTACCAACGGGTGGCAACATGGTTCCATTTTTATCACTTGTCACTTTCGCGATTACGTACTTGTTAGAACGTGACAGGCATGGTGACAAATGATAAAGAGCCGACCATCTTAGCCCTACAGTGTCGGTGCGTCGATATCAGAGGGCCTACCGCGAACACCGACGATCGCAAATGGCGGGCATCACATTTTATAATTTTCCTACTCCTCTACTGTTGTCTGTGATTTATGCATTCATTAATACGAATATAAGAACATACATAAAAGATTTCAAGAAAAGTCTATATTGTCTATTCCTCATAAAAGCTCTTGTGCTTTTATAAGCTATAATGTTACTGCGATTAATGGCTACCAACCTAACAAAACCAAAACGAATACAGTTTTAAACTAAGTGCATTGCTGCCAACGTACAAAATATTCATTTGGTTGCATAGGAAAAATAATTACTTCATAAGTCAGAAACACGCATGTGACACCCGTAATATAGCAACACCCATAGACTACGAAGACCGCTTAGCGTTGCTTGTTAGTCTCCGTAGGCTACGGTGGCCAAAATTGAGAAAAAACTGTCCAAAAAATTAATTTAGCAAGTAGCAAGTACCAGGGCCTCATGAGTTACGAGGAGGTGTCGCCGACCGGCCGGCCGCGGCCCGGGGCGGGCCGGGCGCGTAACAAGGTATGCTCGCGCGTCTTGGCTATATACTTTTGCTGTAATTTGTTTACCTAAATTAAGATTTATTTTTGTTGACTCGTAGGAAAAATATTGTATGCAACGTTGTATAAGTAGGTCAAAAAATTCTCGTGGCGTATTCCTTTACAATGTTCGCCTACGCCTTCGGCTCCGGCTCATATTGTAACTCACGCCACTCGCCTTTTTTGACCCTTCTTATACAACTGATGCATAAAATACTATAAAGTGACTGAGAAAGATACCATCAATTTGCGAAAATCGGTATTCGCAGTAGGCCTTCAGGCGGGTAAGCAGGAGTTTGTGCTCAAGGATGGTGCTTTAGATCAGGTGTTCAAATGTTCCTGCCAAAATAACCTTCTATAGACGCCATAATGTGTCATTATATATACTGTAGCAGCTTTTACAATATTCCAGCAGCTATTTGTAAAAAAAAATTAAAACCTCGTAAGAATTTTAGTTAAAAATGCAACAGGCCAAAATAAAAATTTGCTTTTAAAACTTTCCTTAGTCTATGTATTAAATACATATATACCGTGGGCCAATTAAACGGCAGATTTTAACCACACATTCCTGAGGTCATAAGGAGCAAAAAATGTTACATGAGTTTTGGCCAAATTCGCCAAAAAAAAATTTTTTTTGCCGAAAAAAAAAATCCTTTTGCATTTTCTGCACACGACACGTTATTTATTTTTACACCTTGGTGAAAAAAAATCATTACAAAGAATAAGTAAAGTTTTTAATTATTTACAGACGAAAATTGCGAGTTTACTTTAAAACTTTAATATCTGTCAGTAGGTATGTCTAAACCAAGTCACATAGTGGCAGCGTCACAGCTAAAAAGGCGTTTTTGACTAAGTTATAAAAGAAACAAATTTTCACAGAAATTGTCATTATCTCTAAAACAAGACCGATTTCAGAAAACATTGTATGACATTTTAGTCTCTAAATGCGGTCAAGAATACACCTTTGAAAAGTTTGAAATTTGTCGGGTTAAATTGGCCCACGGTGTATAAACTGGGAAAACTTTAAATGATAAACGTTGGTTTTCAGGTGAAAATTTAAACCTTTGTTTATATGCAATGATCAAATGTAAAAAGCGTCTCTATATATAACTGCTCCTGGGCACAGGCTTCCTCTCACGTGCAAGAGGGCTTATATCTATAGTCCCCACGCTAGCCCAATGCGGATTAGGGACTTTACATACACCTTTGAATTTCTTCGAAGATGTATGCAGGTCTCCTCACGTTTTACTTCACCGAAAAGCTAGTGCTAAAAAATGATATTTCCTACTTAAGTTCCGAAAATCTCATTGGTAGGAGCCAGGATTTGAACCCACGACCTCCGGATTGAAAGTCGGACGCCTTATCCATACGGCCACCACACCCTCTGTAGTCAATGAAATATAAAAATAAAAAAATCTGTGTATTGTATTTTTTTTGGCTAAGTCCCACAGTAAGCTCAATAAGGCTTGTGTTGAGGATACTTAGACAACGATATATATAATATATAAATATTTATAAATACTTAAATACATAGAAAACATCCATGACTCAGGAACAAATATCTATGCTCATCACACGAATAAATGCCCTTACCAGGATTTGAACCCGGGACCATCAGCTTCGTAGGCAGGGTCACTACCCACTAGGCCAAACCGGTCGTCGAAGCGAATTACTTTTTCAAGAGTATTACTTTTTTTACAAACCAGCAGACTGAGTACAGTGCCTCTAGTGTAAATTTTGTCGATAGCGAAACGTGACATACGCGTTTGCGTTAAGTCTCATTTTGTATGGGTTTTTGAACAGCGCGCCAAGCGGGACGTTTTGGAAAGTCAGAAATCTCATACAAAATGACACTTAACGCAAACGCGTACGTAACGTTTCGCTGTCGAAAATATTTACACTAGGGGTACAGGCAAAGCAGCAATCGAGTTAGCAACACTCGAGATCCGAAACGCAATCTCGTTAGCAAGGCTTTGATTAATGGGGCTCATTTTCTAAATTCAAACGTGTGTAAGCACTTTGCTCTTTCGTTGAGTTGTATTTGCATGTAGCAAAATAAAAATAAAAATTGTTACTAAGGTATGCTCCTGATGCATTAACAGCTGAGGAAATTTTAAAGCAGATACTGATTTCGGTTACGGTATAACGGTATGGTAACGGTATAAAATTACAATACCGATACAGTATACCGGTCAGGCCGCGCGGCTCCGATATAAAGGTATCGCAACCGTTTTAAAATAACGGAACCGGTATTTTGTTCCGTTATTGTAGCCAAACTGATAGTATTAAATAAAATCAAAAGGGCTTACGGGCTTACACTTACATAGAAAGCTTCATCCAATAGGAACCAAGTTGGCGCAAGGCGCGGGCGGCTTGGCAACGACGCCTAAGCTGAAAGGGTACCTTTATGAAAGCTGTTAAGGCACCCGAAAAAATAACAGTACTTACCGTTATTTTTTGGTAGCGAAATAAATTTACTCGGCTACCTAAATGGTTCGGATAAAACCGATATGACGTCATACCGTTATATAAAGGTACCGTTATTTTTCGGTTATGCAGTCCCTGTTTTAAAAGCCTAACTTTAGCTATTAACGAGGTAAATAGAATTTAAGAAGAGTTTTTACCCTTTCTTCGCATGTGTTGCATTGCACCAAATGTTGCAGCGACATGTACATGTCACAGCGTAGGTACCTACGCTACGGGAAAGCAGGACAGCGCAGCGTAGCCGTATAAATCTTCTTTTTCTTTCTAGCCTTATCCCATTTACTTGCGTTTGGCTCTCCTTATACGGCGTCGCCAGGAGCGTCTATCCTGGGTCATCTCTGATGGTATTCTTTCTTCTTCAAGTTTCTTTTTAAAGACTTATCCATGTTATCTTGGGCCTCCCGCGACCCTTAGGCTTCTCACTTATCTCTAGCACTTTCTCGACATGTGGTCGGGTGGGCGCCTCATGACGTGGCTATACCATCGGAGTAGTTTTTCGGTGGGTTTGTCTTCGATTGGTCGTAGTTTGAAACTACCTCTAACGATAACGCTTTTAATATAATCCAACAGCGTTACTCCTCCAGCCCATCTCAGCTTCCTCATCTCCGCAGTATGTAGGTACGAGAATAATCACATGTTCTGCAAAATGATATCTTAGCTTTAGCGACTTAAAAAGCACAATTCATTCCATCAGTAGACTACAACAGATTCTTTAACCTCCAATAAGAAACTGTTCAAGTGTGCAATATGCCTGTTATTGTTCAACCCCTGCTTTTGTATTGTTTTGTCCGTTGCATTTCTAAGATAAATTAGACATAAATAACTCAATGGTTTTACAAAGCAAACCAATTTTTGTGGCGTCCGTGAGCGCGTGTGACAGCCTACTGGCTTTTGCACCTTCTACGGTGCGCGACGCGTAGGTATAAAAGCGAGGTCGCGCTGAGAGTTGTATCGGCCTGATTATTATAGGCTCACCCAAGTTTTAACTCAAAACACTATTCATTCCATCGGTAGGTACTTAAACATCTAAACTCCAATATTAGTTATCTGTTCAATAGGCCTGCTATTGTTCCATCTGCTTCTCTATTGTTTTGTCCGTTGTACAAGTAATTAACTCATTTGCATGTTAACGAAGTTAGCGGATTGTTTGATAGGCCGGGGGCTTTAAGTTAACGATGATTTAGACGTGATTAGATAAAAGTAAAAATAGAAACTGATATAATTGTATTGCCTGTATATGACCCGGGTACAGTCAGCATCATAATAGCGCATGAAATAAAGTTCCAAAAATATCTGCTATCCTGAAAGTTTTTTTTGTGTGGTGAACATATTTGTTCCTGAGTCATGGCTCTTTCCTATATATGTATATAAGTATGTATTTATCTATTTTATCTATACACGTATGCATATCGTCACCATCATTTGATATTTACCACTAGCTTTTCGGTGAAGGAAAACATCGTGAGGAAACCTGCATACATCTGCGAGGAAATTCAAAGGTGTACGTGAAGTCCCCAATCCGCATTGGGCTAACGTGGGGACTACAGGGGGACTATAGCCCGAGCCCTCTCGCGCATGAGAGGAGGCCTGTGCCCAGCAGTGGGACGTATATAGTCTCAATTATTATTATTATTTCTATCGTCACTCATAATACAAGCTTCTCTTAGTTTGGGGCTAGGTTATCTGTGTAAGATTGTCTCCGAATACTACTTTTGTTTTTTTCGTGTATCGCTATGACTCATTTCATAAATGTTTATTAATAATTACATGCATACAAGTACGTACGTATGTGATTTTAGTACAAAACTTAGAGATAAATTTAAGGAAATTGACATAATGACAGTGCACTGTCAATACATTTATGAGAATATTCTGTATGTGCATAAAAATATTGCCGATTTTAAGAAAAATTGTGACATTCATAATATTAATACTAGAAATAAACATAAGCTCGCAGTGCCCTTCACTCGGCTCCATAAAATTAAAAAAATCATTCATGGGTAATTGTGTGAGATTTTATAATAAACTTCCAAACCATATTACTGAGTTATCAATTAATAAATTTAAGAATCATGTAAAGCGTAAACTTATTTCTAAAGCTTATTATACCACACAAGACTACATGAATGATAAAACAAGTGGGATTAATTGTGATTCGAAATGATTATTATTTATTATATTTGAATAATGATGATGAAATGGATATTCCAACGCATGTACTTCCTTTGTTGTTTTTATTTTTTATTATTATTATATTTGTTTGACATTTAGAATTTATTCTAGAAACATTCTAGACTAGTATTTTTTATACAATTGTTTTTTGTATGACGATATTGAAATTTTTAGTATTAAATTTGATCTATGAATTATATTTATTAGTTATATATGGAATAATATTTACAACATCAATAAATTGCTCTGATAATTAGCTTAAGATAATTATATGTAATACTGTCTTACTATTCATAAGTGCTTGTTGCTAGGCCTACATGAATAAAGTATATTTGAACATTTAAAAATATTGAAATGATATTATTAGGAATTTACCTACCATTAGAAACTTAAGTTTCTCGGAACACTTAAGACTTAATAGGGAGTGGGCCAACTTGCTGCACCTGCTGCGTGATAGATGAGACACTCGTGAACGAGCTGCAAGCACTAGATACTAGATAGCCGCTAAGACTTTATACACAGACAAAGCAGCTAAGGATCTTACTAAAGGCACCTTTATTATTTATTTCCTTTATTTCTCTTTGATCTCAGGTAAGGTTTTTTACAATATGGATATAAAAGTAAAATACAAAACACAAGATACTAGATACTAGATGCAAGCACTAGATACTAGATAGCCGCTAAGACTTTATACACAGACAAAGCAGCTAAGGATCTTACTAAAGGCACCTTTATTATTTATTTCCTTTATTTCTCTTTGATCTCAGGTAAGGTTTTTTACAATATGGATATAAAAGTAAAATACAAAACACATACAAAGCAATACAAAACAAAAACACATAAAAACCTTACCTAGATTGCCGTCCGCGCCGAGTCAGGGCCGCAGAGAGAGGAACCGCCGGACTATCCGCGCCGTGTCCAAGTAGATCACCGCCTTCTGCATCTGACCCTTGATCCAACCACCTAGCGAGAGTATCTCAAGATGTTGGTCGAGATCGAGACTCTTCGCTATGAGACCGTTCGCTGAAACGACTATCGACAATGATCGTCGAATCAACATTCCACATGGCGGTTATCTCGTGAGACAAGTCTAGATACATACTGGACTTGTCCTTCTCGGCTTTCACGAGATTCTCGTTATGGGGGATTGTGTAGTCGACAAGCACAGGGCGTTGCGATCAATCTATTATCTCATGTCAGGCTTTTTTTTATTAAGAGGGTCATGAGCAGAAAAATCGTCTGATGTTAAGCAATTACCGTCCCCCATGGACACCTCTCTCATCACCCCACCAGCCTCTGGTGTTAGGGGTGACCATGAGCGACTATCTACCACCCATTTGGCAGCGGGGTAGTGCGTTGCCGACCTTTAAGTACCTACGCTCATTTCTTGAAGTTTTGTTCATTTTTTCATTTCTACATTATGTAACTATGTCGAAAATTTAAAGGGTCATATATACTGTAAAACGTACCGTGGTACGATACATGTTCGAATAGGTTATTTGCAACTCGTGTCTATTTAAAACACTCCCTTCGGTCGTGTTTTAATTTATCGCCACTCATTACGAATTTACCATTTTTCGCACTTGTATCGTAATGTACTATTTTCTGATAGACGGAGCCGGAAAATGGCAACTTTGTTTAGACCAGCGTGCCGAAAGTAGACGCTTTTCGCACAGAGAACATTATTAAAAATAAAGATCGAAACCCTAAAACACAAACTAAAACTCATAACCCTTTCGCTCGTAAAAAGCCTAGCACTTAAGTCTGAACTCAGACGAAAAACGCAATAAGAACATCTGAAAGCGATACTTTTTACCGCGTTTCGTAAAAGTTCCGCTACCGGACAACAGGTGGCGCTAGTGTCTAACTTCGGCCATATTTTAAAGTTGTGACTTACGGGTATAATTAATTTCCGAGGGCTTAAGTTTTATACGTGGTTTTACTTTGTTGGGGGAAGTTTAAGGACATTATTGGTCAGGTACAATGGATGTTTTCATAATACCTCCATTATAATATGGAGCTTGGCAAGAGTAGGTATAAGCCCACCTTTATTGATTCATGTACTTCGACGACTTTTCGTTTTTTGCCTGCCCATTTAACATCAGTACCATACATGTGTACAGTCAGAATCAAAAGTGGTGGATCAGACAACGCGAAAAGTATTTTTCATGCTCTGAAAGCGGGTCGTTGTTGTTCTAAAAAGTGCGCAGAAAATGATACGTTTCTTATAGAACATTTTAATACTTCATAGTATGCCGTTTTAAGATTTTGAGGCGTTAGAGATGGCGCGAGTCTAGAAAGGGCGAAGCACGCCGCGCCGACGCAAGCCTGTCGGCTACCGAATCTATATGGGGAGTCCACGTTAGTCCCGAGTCAATAGTAAAACCGAGATATTTTGCTTGTGGTGAGCAAAAGTAAAATAACTTTCTATTAAAATTAAAATTAGGTTTTTGACTAGCATCAGAAAGTAAATTAAAACATAAAAACATTTCATTAAAAGTAATTCAGACCCTAAGCAGTTTTGCAGAGAGTGTAACCACATAATGCATAATTAAACAGCCCAACTGATTATGATGAAAATTGGTATGGAGATACGAAGTATATTAACGCCCGAGGAAGGCCTTAGGATAGTTTTTTATCATTCATTATCATTATGATCGTCCCACACAGGCGAATTCGCGCGAGTTAGAAGCTAGTTAATGCCACCCATTCCATCTGCCCAATTTCTTGGTGCAGTGTGTATTTGCGTCTCACATTTTGCTTAATGAGAGAGTGAGACGCAAGCACATTGGCCCAAGAAATTGGACAGGTGGAATTCAACCCTCAATAATAAACTGCATAAAACTTTTGTTGTTTAACAACTGAATTTTCCGCAAGAATGCCTTACATTTGCGTAAAGCCGAGACAAACACAAATAATAAGATCTGTTATCCGTGGCATTGGCTTGTTACCTGTGTGTAGAGATCAGCACCACTAGACAGAGCATTAAGAGCCACGCGCGAAACTGCCATACGTCCCGTATATACGGGACCGTCATCGTATTTAAGTACATATCTGTATTCTTTAAACTTAATGTTTTGTTCTTTATTAACGTTATTGAAAATATTTTGACATAGTTTGTTGTATATGAACCACATCTATGCCCCTAGCTGTCTATCCCATTGTCCCGTATCAGGACCGAATAATTATGGCAACCTTAGACATACCTATAATCAAAGATACGCTTTCATTCTAAAACAATAAGCTTAAATTACATGAAACATTTACGTATGGTATGTTTGGTGCTAGTTTTCGTTGCTAAAAACAATTATACAAAAAAAATAAGAGCGAGAAGAAGTTTTTCATGTAGAACTTCCAACTTGCTCTAATTTTTTTGTTACTATTTCTACCAACAAAAACTCATATTACAATTACACATACATGGATATATGTTGCTTGTATGTTCATATCAAAAATCATGTTATTTTAGAATGCCGTTTTGAAATGAGAGCGTATCTTCGATCTTATGGCGGCGCGCGGCTGCTAGGTTTGTGTGTTAAGAATGCTAAGGCGATGGCGTCTTGGTATTTTCTCGAATACAACCATACAGTATTTTATGAACGTTTATATTATAGCGACTGAATGTACCTAGTTACTTTTCAGAGTCAGATTTTTGTTTTAAGTTGACGTCATCGCCAGCGTCAATGCTGTAGCAGGAACGTTGCAAAAGCAACGCTACTGCATTATCATCCGAATTTCACCTCAAGAGGGAATTATACCACGTGATTGTCCATACAAAAAGAGAAAACGTCTTTTCCACTTCTAAATATTTTCCACTGTCCACGATTTTTTGTATGTTATTGACACAATAAAAAACTAGGTTTATAGGTTTTACTTTTTGGCAGAATTTTCAAAACAAAACATATATTTCAGAAGAAATATATGTATATATATTTCTTCTGTAGGAATAGGGCATCGCTAGTTTTTCGAAGTACACCTCCACTTTTAACTTAACCACTTCTGATGTAGACGAGTACGTAGATTAAGGATACTTGATGAACGTTTTAGCTAAAACGATACAAATCATAAAAATATGAATTGTAGGAATGTAGTGAGGTCAACTGCGACACTTTCCAATTCAAATCTGACTGACGGTTCCTCTCAGGATGCCAGCCCTTTTCGGGCTGTCATCAGAACCAGCCAGGAACCAATCCATGAAAGCAGCTGTTCGGGTCATTCAAATAAAAGTCACTGTATCGCAGCTTGACATTCCATCAAACGCAGCCATCATAATAGATGGTCTGCGACATATATATTTTTTAGGTGAAACATATAAACCTAGAATATATTGTGCTCGAGCGATCGACATCAAAATCACAGTAATTTGTTAAGATTTAATTAGTATAAAACGTTTTCTCCCGAAATGGAATTTCATAAAAAAATACCATTATTTCGCTAGGATCACAAAGCTATTCTTCCCTCCTAATACCGCATACCCTCTCCGATGTGTCTTGATTAATACGCAATCTAGTAGAAGGTAATCTACGCGAGGTAATCAAACTTCTACGTGGTAATTACGTCACGTTAGAATTAATTAAAAAGTTCCCGTGACGTGACGGAGGTCGGGATTAATTAAATACGTGAATTCTTTATTACCTTCAGAGGTGAGTGAGAAAACTGAGAAAATGTAGGAAATTTAAATTACAACCCGCGGAAGTTATCAGTTAACAAGATTATACAATACAATACAATACACAATGTTTTAACAAACTGTTTCAACACATTTAAATGCAAGTAACTTAAACTAGCTAATTATGCATTATGGATATATACAGAGGATTACTATAACTAGCTTAAATCTGAAATAGGCCCTTGAGGCATTGTACCAAGGATGCTGGCGGCATTTCCTCGTTGTATCGCAATGCTGATACTTTGTGCGAAGAAGCCGCCAGCTCTTCGGCCACCAGTTACGTCAACCAGAAGGTTCGCGATTTCTGCAAACAACTTGTGCGCGCTGGGAACCCATGTTAATTATTGTAACATTGTTTATTGTTTATTTATTCAGTTTACAATTGCAAGCGGCACAAATTGGGAGACAGTAATACTTATACATTGAGTACAAAACCGATTGAGTGAGCCGCCAATGCAAACTCAAGAATTGCAAACCCTACACGTCGACTCCCAGGGTTTGACCTCCCGAGAAAACAATGGTGTCGGCTCAATAGACTAAGAACGGGACATGGCCGATGCAACTACTTTTTGCACAGGTGGGGGTGGAGGGATTCAGCTCTGTGTGATTGCGGCGAGGAGGACCAGACCATGGAACACATTATCCAGCGCTGCCCCCTGTATTCCTACCAGGGGCCACCAGAGGATCTGCTGCATCCCACACCCGACGCAGCTGCTTGGATCGGCATCCTGAACGTTGACGTTTAAATTACTAACGAATGATTTTAATGTAAATAATTGCCTATTTTTATATTTATTCCATAACTAAACTAACTGCTTTGGCTCAGCGATCCAAAA